>NC_056739.1:1859206897-1859369397 GCF_019279795.1 Protopterus annectens
TTGGTCTCTTTTGAGAGTAAACCTGAGAGTATCACATTTGTTTGGGATCTATATCATAACTGGAGAGATATGGCAACTACAGTGCACATGGATTATTCTAGATAGTACAATTGGCCGGCGCTTGAAATTTTGCAAGATACATTTAGTAGTTCAGTTACAGGAACCATTAGCGAAATCACCAATAAACAGCTACTCCTTTTTTATCAAAAAGGCTCAAAAAGGCCACAAGGATGGGGCCACAACTGACCCTAGGAACTACTGACCAATAAGCCCGACCAGTCTGTTCTGTAAGGCTATGGAGCAAATCATTATGGAACTCATAAATGGAGAGATTGGGAACCTCCAGTCGCTGGACCCCACACAGTTCGGCTTCCTCAAGGGTAGATCATGCCTCCTGAACCTGGTGGATTTCTTTGAGACAGTTACTCAGGCTATAGATAAGGGAAAGGGGGTACACATGGCTTACCTTGACCTTGCTAAAGCATTTGACACCATTCCCCATTCAGGTATTATTGATAAGCTCACCAGCCTGGGCATAAACCCTTACGTCACAAGATGGATCGCAAACTGGCTCTCAGACAGATCCCATAAAGTAAGAGTAGCTGGATCTATGTCCAAATCCAGACCAGTAACGAGTGGTGTGCCTCAGGGCATATACTTCTCAGAAGTACAGGCAAGCACAGAAGGGCTGTGGCTGACTAAGTTTGCGGACGACTGCAAACTGGGTGCTATAATAGAGTCTCCAGCCAACATGGAGATCCTCCAGAAGGGCCTAAATGAGACTAATGCATGGTGTCAAAGCCATGGTCTCAAGCTAAATGCAAAAAAATGCGTAGTAATCCCCTTTGGAAAAAACAGAGTACCCGCAAACTACAACATAGCAGCTAATCCCCTGAAATCTGAAGAAGAAATAAGGGATCTAGGGACCCAAGTAGATAGCCAGTTTTTCTTTGATAACCATGTTGCCAAAGTGATTAGAAAATCCTTCTAAGTGACCCATCTGATCATGAAAGGGTTTGCATCAAGATCTAAGGATGTAATGGTGCCCCTCTACTCTTCCCTCATCAGACCCATTATTGAGTACAATACACCAATTGGAATGTACCTGGCTAGACATCTCCAGCTGCTGGAGAGACCACAGAGGTACCTAACCAAGAGAATTACTGGCCTCAAACAGTTGCCCTATGCAGCACGATTGAAAAAGCTAAGACTGTTCTCTGTTGCATACCGCTTTCTCAGAGGCGATCTCTGTCTAACGTACAGAGCCATGTCCAACCCAGAATTGTTGAACATGCTCCATCTTAGCAAAACCAAATCTACTCGAGCTACATGCTCTAAGGATATAAACCTCAACACAACAATGAATAGAACATGCTGGAGGGATAGATTCCCTTCGCAGAGACTTCCCTTACTATGGAACAGGGTCCCGATCTACATAAGACAGAGCCCCTCACTATCACTCTTCAAGAGGAACCTTGATGAGTGGATGGGTAACAGAAAGTTCACACCGGGAATCACACCAACAGCACTACTAGATAGGGGCCAAGGGTACTAGCTGCTAGTACAAGGGTCTAGGGAACTACTAAAGGGGCGGTGAATACTGCACAACATGGCTGGGCTAATATATGCCTTCGGGCAGATAGCTCAGTACCAACCTATGAACCTATGAACCTATAATAAGATAGTTCAACATAATGTTCTTCAGGAAGTGGGGTTTCTGCTTGGGAAGCTAATTTTCCAAAAATGTTGAAGACAGAGACAGCTAGCTGATATTTCCTGCTTCCCTTCTGTGTACTAAAATGTCTTATGCCATCATCAATGTTGCATGTTCAACTGTTGTGAGTGACAGACTTAAAAAGATTATCTTGCTTTTAGTATCATTGTTTCAATGGTACATTTCACTTCATATTTGTAGAATCACCTCTCAGATGTTTTGTGGGATGCAGACATTTAGCCGTTTGAGTTTGTGCTAGAATATATCTATGCAATCTTATCAATTTGGTCAGCAAAACCTTTGCTGACATTACATTTAAGCCACAAAAACTATCTGTTAGCAAAAGTCTCCTTATAATGAGAGATTTTAACTACCACTCAATAAACTAGAGCACATATACCTCCAACATTGAGGTTATAAAGTAATTCTTAGGCATAGTAAATAAAAAAAACTCTTTGGAACAAATAGCTTACAATCCACCTAGTGGGCATAGTATTCTTGACTTGGCACCATGTACCACCAGTCATGTTTCTACATCCCTAGAGATCCTGCTTATTCAGTTTAGTTAACTTTTTGAGAAGGTCTCATAGGCTATTAACAGTTTCATTCTGTTCACAGAGCTTATCTGGATCTTGTTAAAGTATATGACACTATGCCCAGTTTTGGTTTCGTAAACTAGCTATGTACATTAAAAGTCCATCCCCACATGGTAAATTAGATAACCAGCTGTCTGAAAGATATAACCCACACAGTTAAGGTGGTAGATACCTCTTGAAAAAGCATGCATGTTCATAGCTAAATAAGTAAGTACTAGGAAATCAGTTTGCAGACTATTAAATACCCAGCCAATAACCAGACAGGGACCAAAGGTGAGAAAGAAACCCTGTTCCTTGCACCTATGAGGTAAATACCTTAACCACTGGGAGGTTGGCATAATGGTTAAAAAGTTTACCTTAAAGACACAAAGTACAGATTTACATGGGGTAATTAGCTAGGCTTAAAATGCCCCACAAGGGCAGTTAGCCTAATATACACCTATGTACCCCCAATAAGACAACCACTGTGGTAACTAGGGATGTTTCCCAGGGCTCAGTACTGGGTCCCCTCCTTTTTAGCATGTACATCCAGGTCTGGAATTAGGACCTTTGGTTAATCACATTTGCAGATGACAACAAATTAGGCATTATTGTCACATCTCCCTCTGATACCCATTCATTATAATAGAAACTAACCCTCATAAACCAGTGGTATAAGGAAAAAGAGCTAAAATGAAATGCGCTCACCCCTGAGGACTTGAATATGTTTCTACATTATCTTCACAGATCATCTACTACAGCTGCTTATGATTTATACATGGATTTGTCCAGTGCACAAAAGTTTTAGCAATTACCTGTTTTTAATTAGCAGTTTCAGAATCTTCTGTTACTCCTACTGTCCTAAGAAATATTTTGAAGAGTAAGGGCAGAACTCATTTGGTAGCTCTCTGTCATGCTGATTGTAAATTGGTAATAAAAATGGTATGACCTTAATTAGGTTCAGTTTTGGAAGATATTATGGAAAATTAGGTCTCTGGCTTGAAGGATAAACATATTCATGATATATTGCCTCTTTTGAGAGAAATACCAGATAGCTGTTCGTATTAGTACAAGTACAAGTTGTGATTAGTACATGTAATGTCACTAATGTTTTCAATTTAGATTTTTCTTTTTATAGCACATATTCATATTTCATAGGTTTCAACCACGGTTTCTGCATTTTGTCAGTCTGTTTATGATCAAACCGTCCTTACTCTGATTGCCTGTCATTTGGGCTTGATATATCATCAAGAAAGGCATCAACAAGGGTGTCCTTTTAGTAATGTATTTTTTATTCCTTTATGATAAGTGGTACATTTTGTAAATGGCATCTTCTAAAGTTTATTATCTGGGATTTGAATTGTGGAATTTGCTTTTCTGTTTTTTTTTTTTTTTTTTTTTTGTATTATGCAGATCACGTGTTTCTCATTTTCAGAAGTTTTTACTGAATGTTGATGGTTATACAGTACTTACAATCTAACTTGTCCTTTCTATCTTTGAAGTCAAACAAGGCCAAATGTCAGAGTTGTGGTACCTAGAAAGTATTTCCTTTACTGGCTTGGCAATTACTGAATTAAGCATCACTTTTGGGTTTCAAGACCATATTGTACAAAAGTATCATGGTCTCATTATTAACATTAAGTCTATCTTGAATGCATGGGAAATGTTTCATGTTTCCTTTCAGAAAGCTTTCTCACTTAGCCTGATTATTGTAAGTCAGTTTATTTATTTTCTGGTGTATGTAGCCTTCTTGCTAATATGGACACTGTAGTTCTGGCAGTCTGATTTTCTAATTTTTGTGGTTGCCATCCAAATCCCATGAAATGAGGCATTGTATATTATGACAGAGATAAAAGTGGAACAGGGTTGATGCATCCCATTGTTTATTTGCCTTACTTTATGTTTTGGTGGGTCTGCAGGTTGTGTTCAGTGGCTCACCCTTCCTGTAACCAGTTGACCCATTTGTTCTACCTTTGAGTACAAGAATCCACTGGACCATTCATTACCCAGTGGAGTTGAGAGTTGGGTGGTAGAGACTGGGAGAGTCTGTCAATCCTGTGGAATGCCCTATCCCCACACCCTTGCCAGTTTGTACTCTCCACAACTGCTGTATCTTGAAAGGTGTATGTACTGTAATGCTCATGTGTGACTTCACAGTGAAGTGTCGCACAGCTAGGCAGCATATATACACTAGGGTCCTTGCTGAGAGCAATACATGTCCACTCTTGCAGGTGTGACAATTGAAGTGAGATAAGCTGCCTCCCTCCTCCAGGTTGGTAAAGCTGGCAATATCCACACACTTCCACCTCCTACCTAGTCTTCCTGGCACCCATGCCACTAGTCCAATATTGGTTGTCTAATGTGCATTAAAAGCTTTACCCTTTTGCATCACAGGGCTAAGTTGTTTCTATTTTTTATGTGTTACTTATTTTTCCATAGCCACTATTTTCTTACTTTGTTGTTTTTTTGTTTCCATTCTAAAATTTGAAAAACTTGAAAAATGAAAGCTCTGCCCTCCAGATATTTTATTTTTTGATTATGTCAAACAAAATTTTCTTAGAAATTACATATCATTTCTGCAGTACAGGCAGATGTTCATGGCACCATAGTATTATGATATCTGACATCACTTTTTTGAGCCTTATTTGTTACTTGACTAGTATGACCCCTCCCCTCCAAAAATAAAAAACGTTCCAGGGGATGCAACATATTCATCAACGTTATGGCTTATAAACAATTGTAAGTGTCACAATGTTTATTGGCAGATTATTGGTGGTGGTGGTAGGGGGTGGGTGAGATCCATTTGTCATTTATTTACAGCCATAAATGTATAGAAAGTTTCTAAAATATTTTAAAAACTTGTGTCTTTTCCAATAAGTTACCTACTATTACAATAGGTAGAATTACCTGCGAATATTATCCTGTAATATGTTACCTACTGCTACGAGAGGTAGAATTACCTGTGGATATTATCCTACAATATTTCTACTATTACAACAGAAAGAATTACCTGTGAATATTTTTCTGCACTGTGTACCCTCAACAAGTACACTTCATTGACAGCTTCTTCTTAAGCTGTGTGCGGTTCATCTAGACCAGATGATTTAGTGATGTCTGTATAACAATAAATGTGAAAAATCTATAATGCCTTGTAAACACAAATTATGGATATGGTTGAAGCGGTTGATATAGATGCCTTATTCTGTCCATGTTTCCAGTTTTTTTTTTACTTTATTTGCATTATATCCCTCAACATCTTTGCTCAAAAGTCTGGGCAAAGCCAAAAACCGTAGTGGTACAAAAGCCCAAAATCAGGGTCAATTTTTAAATATTACTCTAATCTGTTTAAAGTGTATAGAACACTAGGGTTTGTGTAAACATGCATTTTTTGAATAATAGAAAGTATGGCACTCTGATGCCTAGTATAACTTGCTATGTGAACTCCTTAGTAATTTATTAGAAAATAAAAAAAAATGATGCAGCTGAAATGTATGATTTGTGTACAGAGTGCAGTCATTTGGTCTGATTTAAAAGGGTATTTGGTAAAGGTTTAATTTATATATAACTTTATAAATTAGGGCTTTTCCATTAGTGTGACAGTGTGTGCTTGATGAAGAGAGAACTTTAGCCCACAAGAGAGCACAGGATAAGTCATATATATGGAAAAGTTAGCAGTTACAAAAAAAAAAAATCATAAACAGATTTATCTGGAGATATCACTTACCTGATAAGCAGTTAACCAACCCATCATTTCACGTTTATTTTATCTATGCTACTTCTATTTTTCCCATTCATTTTTCTACTTCCATATAAATTAGTTTTCCAGGGAATTAATTATGGTGACTGGAGAGTACTGAGTTTGAAAAAGGTATCACTTGGTATTTAGATCAATCTACAAAATACTTGTATTTTAATCACCAGTACTCTGCCAAAAGTGTTAAATTAAAATTATCCCATTTTCAATGTCAAGGTAGATTCCATCCAATGATTTCGTCAAGTTAAAGTCCAAATAATTCTTTAGGCTCAGATTATATTTAATTCTAATATATTTTCCAGGCCTGCAGATGACATGTTATTCCTTAATTTCTATGGCAAGGAAGAGAAGGAGAGATACAAACAGGTAAAATACTGAAAAGGAACAGGTCATCAGTCAGCAGCTACTGAAAAGGCACCACATTACTAAAATGTCAGTATAATGATGATGGTGACAAAATAATAATAATAATAATAATAATAATAATAATAATAATAATAATAACAATAATAATTTAAAAAACATCCCACTTACATTTAGCATAAGAGAAACAATTGTATTACAAAGGGAGAATGTTCCAGCCCGGCAGCACAGATCGATGAAACCCTGACTGTGAGCCAGATGACTAAAGTATGAGTATCAGTTCAGGACTGGAAGAACTATGTAGGTAAAGATGGGAGTGATTAGCTGATACTAGGAGTAGGAGTGGTGCTACTGGTCCCTGGCTGCATTCACAACTACAAAGTACAGATTTGCAGGCACTAGTAACAAAGAATAGACAGAAGGACATGAGCTTCATGCTCTTTAACTAGTAACAGCAAATGTTACTGTGCATATGGGTGAGAGTACATATATCCAGGGGTACACAGTTAGGCTCTAAGTTGTGATGTCAAGAAAAGGAAACCAGTCTGGAGGACCCCTGCCATAAACACGTTATACAATAGAAGGAGGAAACTAGTACAGAAAAGAGTAAAATCCCAAGAAGGGAAGACATACCTAATCAGTATCAGCAAGAAACTACAATCCCTCATAAAATTGTCCAAGGCTAGCTTTGAAAGAAAACTTGCCAAGGACTCCAAAAATAACCACAAGGCATTCTTTAGCTATGTCAAGAATCTAAGTGGCAATGCTCAGATCTGCTCAGAGTTAGTGCAGAATGGCACAAAATACTCTGAACCAACTGATATTGCCAACATCCTGGCAGACAGGTTCAGTGCAAACTTCACCCCCCATCACCCCCAAAAGGGCCCATAACCATACCAAAAGAATGTACAGCCACTGAAATCACAGGCACTCAGGTTAAAATAGCCCTCTCCAAAGCCAAAAATACAGCATTAATGGGACTGGATGGTGTCCCAGGCTGCATCCTACATGAGCTCAAAGACGAACTAACCCCTCACCTAAACACACTGTTCAAACTCAGCCTCTCCACAGGCTACGTACCCATAGAGTGGTGCACAGCAACTGTTATTCCGCTCCACAAAGGTGGAGCAACAATAGACACTGGGAACTATTGCCCTATAAGCCTGACTAGCTTGGTCTGCAAGGCTATGGAGTGCATCATCATGGAACTCATTAACAGAGACATTGGGAACCTCCAAACACTGGACCCTACCCAGTTCGGCTTTGTTAAGGGCAGATCATGCCTCCTAAACCTGTGGACTTCTTTGAGACAGTTACCAAGGCTATAGATGAGGGAAAGGTGGTACACACAGCCTACCTAGATCTTGCAAAGGCCTTCAACAACATTCCCCATTCTGGTATTATAGACAAGCTCACCAGCCTGAACATAAACCCCTATGTCACAAGATGGGTTGCCAGTTGGCTTACAGACAGAACCCACATGGTGAGAGTTGCAGGAGCTAGGTCTGACTCTAAACCGGTTATAAGTGGTGTCCCCAAGGGCTCTGTCCTAGGACCCCTCCTGTTCGGCATATACTTCTCAGAGGTACAGGCAAGCACAGGAGGACTATGGCTGACCAAGTTCGCAGACGTCTGCAAACTAGGGGCTATAAATGACTCACCGGCTGACACAGACATCCTCCAAAAGGGTCTCACTGAGACGGATACCTGGTGTCAAAATCAAGGCCTCAAGCTAAATGCCAAAATGTGCATAGTTATTCCATATGGAAATAACAAAGTACCTACAAACTACCACATAGGTGGTAGTCCCCTAAATACGGAAAACTTAATAAGGGATCTGGGGACCCAAGTAGACAGTAATCTCTCCTTTGATAATCACATTGCCAAAGTGGTTAGAAAATCCTTCTATGTGGCCCACCTAATCACAAAAGGGTTCGCATCCGGAACAAAAGAGGTCATTGTGCCCCTCTACTCATCACTCATCAGACCCATCATAGAGTACAATGCCCCATTTGGGATGTACCTTACAAAACACCTGCAACAGCTGGAAAGACCACAGCAGTACCTCACCAAGAGGATCACTGGCTTCAAACAGTTGCCCTATGTAGCTCGACTGAAGAAACTCCAACTGTACTCGGTTGCTTACCGCCTGTTCAGAGGTGATCTCTGCCTGACATACAAGGCCATGTCCAACCCAGAATTGATGGAAATGCTCCACCTAAATAAAACCTTATCCCCTTGAGCCACATGCTGTAGGGATCTAAACCTCATCACAACAATAAATAGGACGTGCTGGAGGGATAGATTCCTGTCCCAGAAACTTCCCATGCTTTGGAACAAGATTCCAATCTACATTAGGCAGAGCTTCTTGCTCGCTCTCTTCGAGAGAAACCTTGACAAATGGATGGGAAACAGAAAGTTTACCCCAGGATCACTTCAGTGGCTCTGCTGGACAGAGGCACAGGGAACTAATCTAAGGGGGCAGCAAAAGCTAACACATTCTGGCTAGGCTTATAAATGCCTTCGGGCAGATAGCCTACTACCTACCTATGAACCTATGAACCTATGTGAGTTACTTGTGTTAGCAACCTAGGGGGAAGGGGTCGGCAAACAGAAAAATCTCCCTCATGAATTTCAACAAGATAAAAGATGTGATGAAGAAAGGAGATGCTGAGAAGTTTCCTGGCAGGGGAACAATCCTGCATTCAGTTACAAATGTCCATTGCCTGAGACAATGATTCCAGACACTTATGCCATTCAGTTGATGGCAATCTATGTCCTTTGCTGGCCCCATAGTGCCTTTTATAGGCAAGGCTCAAAAGTCAAACCCACCTCCGTAAACAGCACAGTTAACAAAAAAATCAGGGTTATGCTACTCAACGCCAGGAGTTTAAATCTCAAAATGCATGTGCTCGAAGCACTCCTCAGTATGGAGAACGTCTACATCTGTGCAGTAAGTGAAACCTGGTTCAAGGCTCCAGAGAGCACCCCAGCACTACTGGGCTACAACTCATACACACGTTTCAGCCACAGAACATGGACCAAAACACAAAAGGAGGGGGTGTATACACCTCCAGGTTAGTGGCGCAGCATGATACCTCTGAGATCATCCATGTGCAACTTACATCGGGCAAATCTGCAATGCAAATTGTGGCCTGCTATAAATCACCCTCCATGACCCAGGACCACCACTCCATCTTTCTGGAGACACTGGAAAATATGAAGGTCCTACCAAACACCCTGATATTGGGCGATTTCAATTACCCTACCATTCACTGGGAAAACTATGAGAGTACAAACTCGCAGGCCCTGCGCTTAGTGGAATTCATCAACTGAAATGCCCTGGATCAGCTGGTAAACTCCCCTACCAGAGGTGAAAACATATTGGACCTGGTCATCACCAACATAGGTGACAGGTGTTCCACACCAGAGATCAACCCATCACTGGTTAGATCAGACCATAAACTAATCACTCTGGATGTCCACATGCCACCAACACCCCCAACTAAGGAAACCACAGTAAAACACTTTTCTAAAGCAAACTTCACCTTACTTAAGACAGAGTTGGTAAGTTTCACAGCCCCTACGCTAAAGAATAATGCTGCCCAAGAAACCTTTACAAATGCACTCTATGAGCACGTACAAAGATGCATGGATCATGCCATCCTCACTCCTCTAAGAGAAGGAAACCAGTTTGGTGGACCCCTGCCATAAGCAGGCTATACAATAGAAGGAGGAAACTAGTTCAGAAAAAAAAGCAAATCCCAAGTAGGAAAGACATCCCTGATCATTATCAGTAAGAAACTAAGATCCCGCATGAAATCATCCAAGGCTAAATTCGAAAGAAAAATAGACAAGTATTCAAAAGAAAACCACAAAGCCTTCTTTAGCTATGTTAAGAATCTAAGTGGCAACTCGCAGATATGCAGTGAACTAGTGCAAAATAGCACAAAATATACTGAGCCTACTGATATTGCCAACATCCTGGCAGATAAATTCAGTGCAAACTTCACCCCCCCTCTCACCTCCAAAAGGGTCCACAACAATACCGAAAAAGTGTAGTGTCCCAAAAATTACAGACACACAGGTGAAAACAGCCCTTTCAAAAGCTAAAAACACAGCATCAATTGGACCAGATGGTGTCCCAGGCTGCATCTTGCACGAACTACAGAAGGAACTAACCCCCCACCTAAACACGCTGTTCAACCTCAGCCTCTCCACAGGCTACATGCCCATAGAATGGCGCACAGCAACAGTTATTCCTCTCCACAAAGGAGGCGCCACAACTGACCCTGGTAACTATCACCCCATAAGCCTGACTAGCCTGGTCTGCAAGGCTATGGAGTGCATCATCATGGAACTCATTAACAAAGACATTGGGAACCTCCAAACACTTGACCCAACCCAGTTCGGCTTTGTTAAGGGCAGATCTTGCCTACTAAACCTAGTTGACTTCTTCGAGACAGTTACCTAGGCCATAGACAAGGGAAAGGTAGTTCACACAGACTACCTTGACCTCATCAAGGCTTTTGTCATGAGACGGGTTGCCAACTGGCTTACAGACAGAACTCATACGGTAAGAATAGCGGGCTCCAGGTCTGACTCTAAACCAGTCACAAGTGGTGTCCCACAAGGCTCAGTCCTGGGACCCCTACTGTTCGGCATATACTTCTCAGAAGTACAGGCAAACACAGGAGGACTATGGCTAACCAAGTTTGCCGATGACTGCAAACTGGGAGCCATAATTGACTCTCTGGCTGACACGGACATCCTACAAAAGGGCCTTACTGAGATGGACACCTGATGTCCGGGCCTTACTGAGATGGACACCTGGTGTCAAAGTCATGGCCTCAAGCTAAATGCCAAAAATGCATAGTCATCCCATTTGGGAAAAACAAAACACCCACAAATTACCACATAGGTGGCAGCCCCCTTAATACAGAGGAGGTAATAAGAGATCTGGGGACCCAGGTAGATAGTAATCTCTCCTTTGACAATCATATTGCCAAAGTAGTTAGGAAATTCTTCTATGTGGCCCATCTAATTACTTAAGGGTTCACATCTAGAAATAAAGAGGTTATAGTGCCCCTCTACTAGTCACTCATTAGACCCATCATAGAGTACAATGCCCCATTTGGGGTGTACCTCACAAGACACTTCCAACAGCTGGAAAGACCACAAAAGTACCTCACCAAGAGGATTACTGGCTCAAACATATGTCCTATGCAGCCTGAATGAAAAAACTCCAGCTGTACTCAGTGTCATATTGCTTACTCAGAGGTGATCTCTGCCTGACTTACAAAGCCATGTCCAACTCAAAATTGGTGGACATGCTCCACCTAAAGAAATCCAAGTCACTGCGAGCCACGCGCTCTGGTGAGCTAAACCTTGCCACAACAATAAATAGAATATGCCGGAGGGATAGATTCCTGTCATAGAGTCTCCCCATGCTTTGGAACAAAATTCCTAACTACATTAGGCAGCGCCCCTCACTAGCACTCTTCAAGAGAAACCTTGGTGAGTGGATGGGTAACAGAAAATACACCCCTGGGATTACTTCATTGGCTCTGCTTGACAGAGGATCAGTTAATTAATCAATAGGGCAGCGAAAGCCGACACACTCTGGCTAGGCTTATAAATGCCCTTGGGCAGATAGCTTAGTACCTACTATGAACCTATGAACCTATGTGAGTACAAGCTACAGATGGGGAAGGGTTTAAACTACATCATGGCTATCTGATGTCTCACTCTGGTCTTTACTGGTTGATCTATTGGTATGAGGTATTGTGGGATTTATTGTGCAGAACTCATGGAAGTCAGGATGATGGTTGGCAGGCACTGAATGGGAAACAGCAAAAAAAAAAAAAAAAAAAAACACAAGGAGTGCTTCAGAGGCTTCCTTCAGCTCAACAATTAGACATACTAGGCCACAGCACTTAACTGAAAATCTGTATGCAATCACTGGACAAATGAGCATGACATTCATTGTATGTTTAGTATTAGGCCATTCCTAACAAATAACACTGATTGGTATATTCTTATGTTTTTGGCTCTAACCAAATATTTTAATTATGCAAGTTCTTTGATATTGTATGTCTAAATTTTAAGTACAAGAATAAAATGTGCAAAATGCTTTATATTTAGAGTTGTTTACAGCTATACTAAATATTAATGAACCACTTTTTTTGTTTTCATAAAAAGACAGACAAGGAAGAGAACAGATTTATTAACATTAAAGACGTATTACTGAAGCTTCTTAATATGTCTGCAAAAAAAGAAGTGATTAATTACTAATTGATTTATTTAATTTTAACTGCATAAATGAACTGGTTCACAGATCAATTTCAGCCATGACCTAGACTAAGCAGTAGTAATAACTTTTCAGAATAACTTTTGTAAAGAAGATTACCTTCTGAGTTGCAATGCAAATGAACATTTACATTGCAAGTTAAATTATAACAGATTTTATATTTCAATAACTATAGTAGCAGTGCTGATTAATATTGCATTGTTTTGAATAGTAAATATTCTTATTATATTGAATACCTCTAAGTAGAGAATCCAATCAATCAATAAATAAGGGGTGAAGTGAAGCATTGCCCAGAACTAGGTGTGATATAAGTGTGAATGTACAGTATGCCGACTGATTCTGTAGCAGGCATATCAAACCTTGCCTCTCTGTACTACTTGTTTTCCTTTGTGAATTATTTCACCTGTGCAGTACCTACAAATGGTTAGTTGTGATTAGTGTACTACCCCAATAAACTAAAATAAAATAAAATAAAAATACATGCACTGTAATAAGAATGGACTATAACATACATAATGTCTCTTAATACATCAGATAATCAGAAATTAACTCCACCAATGTGTTTTTCAAAATATATAGAAAACTGTTCCTTTGCTAAGAGTTGTTATTTATTAATTTAGTTTCATTTGTTAACCAGGGTGGAATATTATTCCCAGTGGACTCTTTTTCAGGCTCTGCCTGGGGTGCAATGAAGGAGATACAAAATAAATTACATTGTAAAATAGAATGATGTGGTGAAATTATTAATATTTCTGGCATGCATTGCTTGGTTCATCAGTTCATTTCCTACATGGGGTGCCTTCTTTGTAGAATTCCAGTCATCACTGTGCCTTGTCTATATAAGTGTTTTGTCGTGGTGGGGATTGTTTTTTTCACATATCCCAATGACAAGAACATTGGTAACTACGTGTTTTTCAAAATTCCTTTCACTATGACTACTGTGTGTGTATGTGTGTGTGTGTGCGTTTGTGTGCGTGTGTGTGTGTGTGTGTGTGTGTGTGTGTGTGTGTGTATGCTTTGAGATACCTATGATGGAGTGAAGTACCTTCAATAACTGGTTCCTGCCTTCTACCTGTTGATTGCTGGGTCAGATAATAGCTTTGTGAACATTTTACTAACCTGTCTCTCATTAGCATCTTGAGAAGAATGAACACGAATATAGACTATATATTTACAATCCAAACAGCAAATAATTATCTAATCAACAGGATAAAGGAAGTAATGGATGCAAAAGAAGAAGAAGAAGGAAAAAAAATATATATATATATATATATATATATATATATATATATATATATAGAGAGAGAGAGAGAGAGAAAGACAGAGAAATCTGCTAGCTATATCAGAAAATTCCACTAGATGGCAATCAAGCATAACATAAAGTACATGCATTTCACTGGTATTTTTTTAACTGTTTTATACTTTGGCCTTTGAAAGACTTTTAACACATAAATTATAATTTCAGGTATACTTCCCAATTTTTCATTGCTAGTAATTTAGTTTATAACCAAATCTCCACATTACTATTTTCCATACTTTACTAAGCTATTATTTATTTATTTTATTGACATTTGATTACTGGAAAGTATGAATGGGTAGGACCCCATTTTCAGTGAAGGCCCAGCGAGAAAGTCTCCATAGTATTAGAAAAAATTTTAAGAACAATAATTTTGCAATCTTAATAACCAATGAAACTCACGGTGTATGTCTGTGCAGCTTGACACAACTAGTTTGTTCTAGCTGCAAAAGTTTCTGCATAGGAAAAACAGAGAGAAAGTTTACAAAAAGGATTTATGAGCACACCTAGTAGGGGAAACACCAATAATGCTTTGTACAAACACACTCTTAAATGTAGGTAGCAACCTTAGGAGGTTTAATTTTGGTATTATTGAAGTGTTCAAACAAGAAAATGGCTTCAAAAAAAGACTGGAAACTGGTAGTCAAACGAGCAGCCAAATAAGAGCCGAAGTAGATGAACACAGTTTATTCCACACAGATATTCACAAGATGAACGCTACTAGATACAACTGTGTTTTCGTTTTGCCACTTCTTCAGATACAATAAGCCAAACTTATTATCTCATTTATATACTGTGACATTGTTCAAACTAAGTTTACTATTGCTGCTGCTTTGCTGCATCTGTATGTGCTACAGACTGAGGTTGGTGATGAGGATAATGCTGACAACTGGCCCAGACCAAGGAGGAGAAGAGAGTTCAGACCCAGGGTAACCTTCCAGGGGCTACATGATCTGGAGATACTAGAGCACTACAGGGTGGACAGGGACATACTTCAGCAACTCACTGAGCTCTGCCGGCCTCACCTCAGACCCAGAGCCCACAGAGGGGAACCCATCCCAGTTGAAAACAAGGTATGTGTATCCTTAAGAATACTAGCTACAGGTACTTTTCAAAGACCTACTGGAGACATCATGGGGGTCTCACAGGCATCTGCATCCTGGGTACTCCACTAGTTCCTGGATGCCATGCTACCACATGCCGATGGGCACATTTATTTTTCCAGCACCCGCGAGGAGAGGACCAGCAATATGTGTGTCTTCCACCATGCAGCAGACTACCCAGAGGTACTGGGTGCCATAGACTGCACTCATGTCCACATCAAAGTACCACCCGGTGAAGACGGTAGAGTGTATGTCAACTGCAAGGGCTATTACTTGATCAACTGCCAGGTTGTGTGCAATGCCCAGGGCATTATCATCAATGTGTGTGCTGGCAGCCTCTGGCAGCTATCACAATTCCCACATCTGACATGCCTCACAGCTGTACCAGGCATTTGCCAGGGGAACATCCCATATAGACATCTCATGGGGGATGCTGGCTATGCACTGGAACCGTGGATGATGGCACTCATCAGAAATGCACACACGCCCACTGAAGAATGCCATAATGAGGCACACGCACAAACTAGGAACATTATAGAGCATGTGTTTGGGATGCTCAAGTCACGAATCAGCTGTCTTGACATATCTGGTGGAGCCTTGCAGTACTCTCCAGCCATATCTGCGCACATGTTTATAGTATGTGCCATGCTACACAATATGATCCTGCAGAAACAGCTGCAGCAGGAACATCACAGAGAAGGGGCACACAGCCCCACACCATTGCCAAGGCCTCCACAGCCACAGGGGGACTCGAAGGAGGAACCCCCTGAGCCTGCCCCTGTATGCAGATGTAGGCGTGTCCAGTATGCCCTGGCCTTGGCAAAGAGACAATGCATAGCAGATAGAGCTTGAGAGAAAGTTAAAGAATAATGTTTTTGTGTTGTTTTTTATTTGTAGCTCCTTATTCTACGCTTTTATTTTATTTTTAATTGCTTTTTAATGCATAGCACATACACTGACACCCTAAGGACCCAGGGACTGACACCGCTCTCTGACTTACATGCACAGTAAAATGGATGCCACACACATAGCACTACCTGGACCTTACCATATATAGGCAGTGTACTGCGTGCATCTGACATAGTCAGCCCTCAAGCACTGTCCTCACAACTGCCACAGGCACAACATAAGTCACTCTTCTTAACAATAGATGAATGTAGTAGTACATTTTGGTAGCATATCTCAGGTATTGCTGCATGTATGCAAGGGAATGGGGTGGCCTACCGAGTTAGCAACAGGCAACTGCCAACAGGAAATGTCTGTCAAATAATGGCTTCTGCAGTGTATGCAGTAGTTCCCTAGCTGACAAAACTCACTGCAGTGTATGCGGGGGACAAATAAACTGGGGTGTCATAGGTCACATGCATGGATGTCAATGTTGGGGTCCCATACTCACCCCTCAGCCTCTCTCAGCAAGTCAGCCTTAGCAATCCATTAAGAAATGTCTGGCAAAGTCCCACAAATATGGACAATGAAGAAATAGTCTTCTTACAGACTTACACAGTGATATCACAGCAGGTTTTGCAGTTGCATGAAGTCTCTGAAGGGTAGGAAGTCTGAAACTCAAATGTCTGCCATTATATCCTAAACTTTGGTCTTTAGTGATATACCAGCATTCTCCAAGACAGGCACAACACTTTGCTAAATGGAGTCAAAAAGTAAATCCAACATTTGCACAGTCTGTCAAATGTGTACAGTTGACATGTATGCCCCCCCAACACGCCCGTGTCCCCATAGAAATGCCATAACATGTATGTTTGTAGGATAATAGCAGTAGAGCACACATTCCCAGGGCTGTCCCGATCAACTTGATAATTTCTTGCATGTCCACAATACACAGGGGTCAATGAGTTATATATATGCATGGTTAATAGTGTCAGGAAGTGGACAGCACTTACTCTTGGCTGTTGTTGCTTAGTGGCCTAGGTACAGTACTGTGGCTGACAGGGTCCATGTTCCAAGACTTTCTGTGCCAACAGGAAAGCCAACATCTACACAATCTGTGCAAATGTGTACAGTTGACAGGTATGCCCCCCAACACACCCATGTCCCAATAGAAATGCAGTAACATGTATGTTTGTAGAATAATAGCAGCAGAGCACACATTCCCAGGGCTGTCCCAATCAACTTGATAATTTCTTGCATGTCCACGATATGCAGGGGTCAATGAGCTATGTATATGTGTGGTTAATACTGTCAGGAAGTGGGCAGCACTTACTCTTGGCTGTTGTTGTTTAGTGGCCCAGGTACAGTACTGTGGTTGACAGGGTCTATGTTCCAAGACTTTCTGTGCCAGCTATTTTGGATCTGTACACACTGCCCAGAAGTCAATATCCATTACTGCAGGAAAGCTGGACAAGTCAGGGATAGGGGCACTCATATGGACAGGACACATCTCAGATTAACCTACACAGTGCCTAGCATACCTCTCAACTGTACAGATTTTTGCAGAATGTCCAGCATTTTGCATCATAATTTACTGTTTGTCATGAAATTGTGGTTTTCTGGCAAATCATTAAAGACTAAAGTCAGAAAATAATGAACAGATTTTAGTTTCAAACTTCATACCCTTTAGAAAAATGCATGCTAATGCAAAACCTGTTATTGTAGCAGCTATCTAAGTCTGTAAGGGCAATATTTAACACCTGTCCCTATTTTTGGCCCTTTGTTACCCAATTATTTATGGCTTTCTCCAGATTTCTGGCTCTAAGAGGTTGAGAGGTATGGTGCCTAGTAGGACAGCAGGTACCTGAAAGTTAGTGTACTGCCAGATTATAAATGGCTGCCACCTTACTGTGTCAGGACTGACAACAAGTCACTGGCCACCATCCATTCACCTGGAATGACAGGCTGTCACAGAAGGACCACAAGTATGCCACGTATATCTGTTCTGCTTGCCCTATCATTACATTTGCCTGCCAAACTATTTGCAAAACAAGAAAGGTTCATGTCAAAACATCAATAGCAGACAGTGGAGAAGCAGATGTCATACCCATAAGAAAAAGCAAGCAAATACCAAACCGGTCTCCCAACTGTCTATGATTGGCAGAGCATTATTAACACCCTGTCCACATTTGTGGGCCTGTGTCTGACTGTCATATATGGGCCTGTCCAGATGTCAGTCTGTGACAGGTTGATAGCTAGGGCCAACATGTAGCCTCATAATAACATAACAACACAAACCATCTGAGGACCACAGCAGATGGAGTGGTGCAATGATGGACAACCTGCTAAATAGGTATACTCAGAGGTGTAAAGCCCATAACCCTGTGTGTGATGTCACTGCGTCTACCCCACTCACACCAGAAATGCAAATACACAACAGTAGCCACTGTGGGCAAAGCCTGTGACTGTACTACAGAAGGACAAAGAGACACACATAAAGGGAAGGGGAACCACTGGCCAGACAAATGGGAAATGCGCATACCAGAACAAACTGTGCAGTAACATAGGTACCCTGCAGAGTATGGAGTCAGTAAACATCACCCACAACTACACAACACACACCCACATAAGTGGAGGTCATCAACAAAACAAAATCACAAACAAAGGACACCTCAGAGGCAAAAAAAATGGGAATTCCACAAACCTACACACCACAGAAAATGCATAGTCCACATACCAGTGTCTCGCAACCACTAAGGCCTTACCCTAAACCCAACATATTACTCATAGGAGACTCCATCATGAGACACACAGATGTGCCTCTCACCAGGCTGGATAAGGAAAAGTCATGCTTACTTGTCTGTCAGGTTTCAGAATCCACCATATCACACATGCACTTGGGTCACTCCACAACAGGTACTGTTATCACTCTGGCCTAGTTCATGGTGGTGTGAATTACGTCAGATGTACCCACCCTGGACTAAAGGCAGACATGATTCAGCTTGCTGAATATGTGTCCCATGCAGGTATGTCCCTAGCCTTAAGCAGCACTCTACCGTCACCTGGAATGATGGTTCAATACAAACAGAAAATGATTGTCAGTAACAATTGGATTACTTACTGGTGTCATCCCAGGGGGATTCACTGCCTGGCAGCCTGGGAACATATAACCAACAGACCACACTGCTTTGCTAGAGAAGGCATACATCTGTCTCACTTGGCTTTCAGGCCTCTGGCAAAGGTCCTTGCTTCCCACATAGTGCCTTTTTATGGAAAGTCATGGGATCAATGCTACCAACATAGAACACTCAACAAAAATGCAAAGTAAAGGCCATGCTGCTAAATGTTAGGAGTCTCAACCTGAAAATGCACTCATTGCAAGCATTTGTAACCCTGGCAGATAGTGACATTTATGCACTCACAGAAACCTGGGCCACAGCTGTGGGGTGCAACCCATCCTTACCTGATCACTCATCCTATCACATAGCTGAACCCCAAAATGTAGGCAGCAAAGCCAAGGAAGTGGAGTATAAAGATATATTAGACAGACACACACCTCCATGCTGGTCAAACAGTTTGACACACACAAGACACTCAAGTAGTCAACCAATGACAAGACCCCTATGCAAATTATAGGTAGCTACAGGCAAACATATCTGACTCAGGATACCCACCCCACATATCTGTCCCTCTAAAAATCTATCAAGATTCAACCTGTTACCCTGATCCTGGCTGACTTGTATTACCCAATCACTGATTGGAAAAGCAACCATGCCAGAACAGAAATGCACAGAGATTCCCCCATCTTATCTATGTTAAATCCTTAGGACAACTACATGATACCCCCACAAGATGTGATACATATGTGGCACTTGGCAGTAACCAATATGATTAACCACTGCAGCACCACTATGGTATCATCCTCCCTGGCAAGACCCGGCAAAAAAGCGGTCATGTTTGATATCACCATCTCTCTTGACCCCCCCCCCCCAGCCATGATAAAACATAAATGTCTCCCAAACCGAGCACAACCACCAGAGGGATGGTATAAACAACTGAACAGCCCCCTACAACAATGGAGGAACAGGCACCAATGTCCAACTGTACACAAAGTACTATACCAGCATATATATATATATATATATATATATATATATATATATATATATATATATATATATATATATAAACCTGTCTGCAAGCCTCTGCAATAAAGGAACTATGTAGCAAAAGGATGACATTGCTGTCCAGGACTGAGAAGGAGCAGTTGCACAATTGGAAGTAATCACCCCTTAGCCTGAACAAACAAATAAGAGCACCACTAAAATCCTATAAAGGCATCTCCAAGTCCAAGTTTCCCACATCTAAGACAGACAATCGCAAAGCCTTCCTCAAATATGTCTGCATTCCCAAAGGAAGCTCCCAGATCTATGCAGAACTGGTGGTCATGGACACCACATACACAAATCCTGCAGATATAGCCAATCTACTGGCTGACAGATTCAGTGGAAATGTCTCCCCTCTAGCCCCCCATCAGGAAAGGAGGACATCCCCAGTACCTGACTACCCAACTCGTATCTCTAAGGAACAGGGCATCACTGCCCTCTCAAAGCCAAGAAGACAGCCTCCATGGGACCTGAATACATGCCAGGCTGCAACCTACATGAACTCAGGCATGAACTGGCAGCATCATTACACACCCCACACAACCAAAGCCTGAGTATTGCCTTTGTCACAGCAGAGTGGAGGACAGCCACTATCATCCCTATACACCAAGATGGAGTGTTCCCCGATCCGAGAAATTAAAGATCCATCAGCCTAACTAGCCTGATCTGCAAGGCCATGCAATGGATCATCATGTACCTCATTAACAGGGACATTGGCAAATTCCAAATACTTGACCCCACACAGTTTGCCTTTCTCAAGGGGAAGTATGTCAGTGAACTCTGGATGACTTCTCTGAGACAGCCAACAAAGGCATGGATGAGGGAAAGATGGTGCACGCTGACCACCTTGACTTGGCCAAAGCCTTACACACTATTCCCCACTTGGCCATAGTACATGAACTCTGCCAACTAGGCAGTAATCCATATGTTACCAGATGGGTAGCAAACTGATTCATTGATAAAACCCACATGATCATAATAGGGTTAACCAACCCAAGCAGTACACCCGTAATGAGTGGCATACCAGAGGGATTGGTCTGGGGGCCTCTAGTATATGGGATATACTTCCTTGAGGTGCAGGACAAAAACACTGGCCTATGGCTGACCAAGTTGGGAGATGACTGCAAGCTGGGAAGAGTCATCAATACCCAAAGTGATGTGGATGTCCTTCAACAGGGTCTCAGCAAAACAAATGACTGCTGCCAGAAAGATGGCCTCAAGCTGAATGCCTGCAGATGCATCATCATCCCCATTGGTGAGACCAATGTTCCCTCATATTATCACATTAACAACAATGTCCTACATACACAATACAATCAGTACTGAGGCATTTGGCCACCCAGATTGATAGTAACATGAAGTCTGTGCACCATGTTGCTTCCATTGTACAAAAAGCTTCGTAGATGGGCCAACTCAAAAGTGATATCTCATCTAGGGACAAAGAGGTCATAAAATCCATGTATTCTAAGCTTATAAGGCAAATTATTTTGTACAATGTTGCCTTTGGCATGTACCTCACAAAGCACATGCAGCAGCTGGAGAGACCACAGAAGTTCCTCACCAGGAGATTCCAGGTCCCCAAACACCTACCCTACACAGATAGGATAACAGCACTTTCCCTCTACTCACGTCCATACAGACTCCTCAGAGTTGACCTCTGTCTGGTATACAAAGCAATCCAGACCCTGTCCTGATGGGACTGTTGCACATCTGGAAGGCAAGACCCACTCGAACAACCTGTAGGCACACTATCAACCTGGTCTGTGATATCAATAGGGCTTGTTGGTATGACAGATATGTGTCCCACAGACTCACCCATCTGTGGACTGCACTCCCTGTCCACATAAAGCCGAATGCATCCATACCCCTTGTGCAGTGCTCCCTGTTTAAGTGCATGGGAAACAGAAAATACAGTCCTGTGATTCCACCTGTGTCCGTGCTGAACAGGGGCTTTGGGTGTTGACATGGCTTAACATGGGCTACACTCTCATCTGTGAGGGTTACAAGGGCCTCAGGCCCAATAGCCTAGTAACCTCATATCAACCTATCAACCTATAAACAAATGTCTGTCAGTAGTTCACCACATTACTTTGTACTGCTCTGCCAGTGACATAGCTGGAAATCACAGTGCTATGTGGAATATGTCAAACATATACTGGACATCTCTGCTCAGTAGAATGCACTCTGTACCCACACCAGGATATGTTTTTTCAGTTAAGAAGAATACCACACAAGCAGGAGGTCCCCAGCCAGTATAACACTGAGGCGCTGGATTGTTTACACAGCTTCATCAGCCAATCAGCTGTAGCCACACCTCTCAACTGGCTGAATTGGGCAAGCATGTCTATAGTTTGAGTCACAGTTTTGGTCTCTGCATCATACATCTTGTATTTCTCAGGTAAATCACTGTGATGATCTGAGGATATCTGTCAGTAACTAATGACACAATAAATTTCAGTGTCAGACGTCATATATGTCAGAAGATGTCTGCTAAAGCAAACCCTGTTACTCTAGCAGCTTTCTACATTAATAAGAGCAATATTTACAGTATCTCCCTATGTTTGGGCTATTGTCCCCCCATTTTGGCAGGATAGCTCCAGATTTCTTGCACTAACAGGGGACAGGTATGGCTGAAGTACACAAAACCCGGGACTGGAGTACAACTATCTCTGGAATGGAGTCCCACTCTTACTATAGAAGGTCATGCTGGGCATGCTCACACACTTAGAGAATTGCAGCCCATGTCTAAACCCACATCAGAGTATATAACTGTATTGTGCATATATGTCTTTGCCTACAGACAGCTATGTACACCTTAACTGTCTCTACCCACACCTGTCACACAGGATTACCCTCAGCTAGCTGTAGATGGCCCATTTGTGATATATCTGCATTTTCAAAATTCCTTTCACTATGACTACTGTGTGTGTATGTGTGTGTGTGCGTTTGTGTGCGTGTGTGTGTATATGTGTGTGTGTATATGTGTGTGTGTGTGTGTGTGTGTGTGTGTGTGTGTGTATGCTTTGAGATACCTATGATGGAGTGAAGTTCCTGCCACAGACATACATATGGACAACATATAACAATATTTCAAGCATACACACACATAGACATGAGGAACAGAGAGACAGACAGTGATAGAGAGAGAGAGAGAGAGAGAGAGAGAGAGACACAGGGAGACACACACAGAGAGTGGGTCATAGACAGGTATACCCTGAAAGGCATAAAATGATGTCCTGCTGTGGAAAGTTGCATACCAGTTGTAACCAGCCACATGTGCCAGCATAAAGGTGAGCCCCACTGTGTAATAGTACTGAGGTAGAGGGTTGTAATATCACATCACCTGCCTTTGTGTGCATGTGTGTTCATAAGTTAAAGTATTATGAGGCCTTTCACCCTCAATACACATCCAAAGGCCCTACTGTGCAAGATCTGCTAATGTCCTTCACCTGAGAAGTACCTTTGGACACTTGTCAGCCCTGTAAGCTCTGTTGCATGTGCGATAACTGTGTAATGCTATAGTACAAACAAGTAGATAGGTAGGGGTTTTAATCTCAGGCCTGGCAAATGTAAAACTGTGTATTTGTAGATTAAAGATTTTTAGGCCATTCCCACCCAGTACACTGCCCATTGCCCTACTTTACAAGGGCTGCTGATGTCATTCACCTTAGAAGTACATTTGAACAATATTCAGCCCTAGAAGCTCTGTGGTGTGTGTAATAACTATGTAACAGTATAATACAAATAACTAGACAGGGGTTCTAATCTTTGTTCTAGCAATGGTGTGTGTTTGTAAGTGTGTATGTTTGTAGATTAAAGTATTTTGAGGCTTTTCCCTCCCACTACATTCCCATTGCTCTACTTTACAAGGGCTGCTGATGTCATTCACCTTAGAAGTGCCTTTGGACAACCCTCAGCCCTATAAGATGCATGGTGTGTGCAATAACTGTGTTACACTGTAGCACAACTAACTAGATAAGTATGGGTTCTAATCTCAATTCTTGCTAGTGTGTGTGTGTGTGTGTGTGTGTGTGTGTGTGTGTGTGTGTGTGTGTGTGTGTGTGCATATAAGTGTTTGCAAGTGTATATGTTTGTAGGTTTAAGTATTTTGAGGCCTTTCCCACCAAGTACACTTCCCATTGTCCTACTTTACAAGGGCTGCTTATGTCATTCACCTTAGAAGTATCTTTGGATAGCCCTCAGCCCTATAAGCTCCATGGTGTATGCAATAACTGCGTAACACTGTAGTACAAATAACTAGGTGGGAAAGGGTTCTAAACTCAATACTGGCAAGTGTGTGTGTGTGTGTGTGTGTGTGTGTGTGTGTGTGTGTGTGTGTGTGTGTGTGTGTGTGTGTGTGTGTGTGTGTTTGGGTGAGAACTGTATCCTCTGGGGTGGGGAGTTATACCATTTTGAGGTGTGTTCCACCCAGTACACTTCCTATTGCACTACTTTACAAGGGCCGGTGATGTCATTCACCTTAGAAGTACCCGTGGACAGCCATCAGCCCTATGAGCTCCGTGGCATGTGTGATGATTATGTAATAGTACTATAAAAATAACTGGATAGGCAGTGGTTTTAATCTTAGTTCTGGTAAATGTGTGTGTGTGTATAAATGTGTGTGTAAGTGTGTATGTATGTAATTTAAAGTATTTCTGGCATTTCCCACCAAGTACACTTCCCATTGCCCTACTTTACAAGACCCGCTGATGTAATTCACCTTAGAAGAATCTGTCTATACTCTTCAGCCCCATAAGCTCTGTGGCACATGCAATAACTGCATAATACTATAATACAAATAATTAGATAGGCAGGGGTTCTAATCTCAATACTTATAACTATAGTACTGTGTGTGATTGTGTGTAAAGCATATCCCCTGTGGCTGTTGTGTGTATTGACTATAACATTTTAAGTCCTGCTGACCCCTCCCCATGGCATTACTTTATAGATCCAGTGAATGGCATCTGCCTTACATGCACCATGTTAAACACTACAGCCCATACCAGTCATCTGTACAAATGTATATGGAATATCCAGATGTTTGCAACCTATATGCTGTCTATGTTCCCTAACAATGGTCATTTAAGAGAAATTATTGCCAAACATGCCACAGTTACCATAGTGACAGACATGTCAGCATCAGACTTCGTACCTGTCTGAAACATCATGCTAATGCAAAGTCTTTTACACTATTACTTGCCCAGGTTTGTAAGAGCAATATATGAGACCTGCCACTATTTTGGGTGGTTTATCACACCATCCATGAAGGCATTTCCAAGATTACTTGTTGTAAGAGGTGGTAAGTTATGTCTCAGGCATATAATCTCTGTGGTGTATGTAATGTGTCCGTAGCACTACAGTACATACAAGTGGATACATAGGGCTACTAATCTATCTTTTGGCAACTGTGTATGTGTTTCTGTATGTATATCCCTTGTGACTATCTTTACTGTGTGTATGCAATGGTTATAACATTTTGTGTACCTCTTCCACCCTAAGTCCCCCATTGGTAACCTAGTTTCAGCCCCTACAGATGACACTGACCTTACAAGCACAGTTACACAGTTCCTAACACAAAGGCACTGTGGTGCATGCAATAGTCATATCACTGTGTATTGTATGAAAATAATTAGGTAGGTTGTCTAATACGAAAAGTGTCAGTGCTGTGTGCATCTGTGTTTCAATGCATGTCCCCATGCAGCAGTGTGTGTGTGTGTGTGTGTGTGTGTGTGTGTGTGTGTGTGTGTGTTTCAGATGGCTCTACCATGTTAAGTGCCTCTGAAGCCACCATTGGCAATCCTAACAGCCCCTGCAATTGTCACCCACTTGAAAAGTAGTGGCAGACACTGCAACACTACATTGCGACTGTGGTGTTTGTGTTATGTATCTAGCACTAGCATTTGTAAAACTGGGCAGGTAGAGGTTGTGCTCAGCCCTTTAACAGCCACCCTTTTACAAGACTATGACTCTGTGTGCACTACCATAGGTTCATAGGTTCATAGGTAGGTACTAGCTATTGGCCCTGGGGCCTATATAAGTCTAGCCAAAAAGGTACCCTGGCTTTCACCACCTAAGAAAAGTATTTACCTGTGCCCCTGTCAAGCAGTGCCACAGAAGTGATCCCCTGGGTGAATTTTCTATTTCCCATCCAGTCGTCAAGATTTTTTTTAAAGAGGGCCAATGAGGAGCTTTGCTTGACATGAATGGGTAGTTTATTCCAGAATATGGAAAGTCTCTGGGACAGGAATCTAGCCCTCCAGCATATTCTGTTTATTGTGGTGATAAGGTTTAGGTCCCTGGAGCATGTGAATCAGAGAAATTGGGATTTATTTAAGTGTAGCATGTCCAACAGCTCTGGGTTTGACATAGCTTTGTATGTTAGGTAGAGATCGCCTCTGAGTAGGTGATATGCGATGGAGTAGAGCTGGAGTTTTTTGAGACAGTCTGCATATGGCATCTGTTTGAGGCTGATAATTCTCTTAGTGAGGTATTTCTGTGGCCTTTCCAATTGTAGGTGTCTTGTGAGATACATGCCAAACGGGGCATTGTACTCTATAATGGGTCTGATGAGGGATGAGTAGAGAGGAACAATGGCCTCCTTTTTTCTAGAGGAGAACCGTTTTGTGATGAGGTGTGCCATGTAGGAAGGATTTCCTAATTACTGTGGCAATGTGGTTATCAAAGGATACTGTCTACCTGTGTCCCAAGGTCTCTTATCACACTTTCAGTATTTAGTGAGCTACCACCTATGTGGTAGTTCATGGGTGCTAAGTTTTCCCCAAAGGAAATGACAATGGACTTCTTGGCATTGATCATGAGGTCAGGACTTTGATACCAAACATCTACATCTGTGAGGCTCTTTTGTAGAATGTCTACATCGTTAGGTGATTCAATTATGGCTCCTAGTTTGCAGTCATCTATGAACTTTGTTAACCAAAGACCTTCTGTGTTGGTCTGCACGTCAGAGAAGTAGATGCAGAACAGGAGAGGAACCAGGACCGAACCCTGTGGTACTCCACTCGTCACTGGTCTGAAGTCAGACTTGGAGTCGGCTACTTTTACTTTGTGGTTTCTGTCAGTGAGCCAGTTGACCAGCCATCTTGTGACATAGGGATTTATGCCCAGTTTAGTGAATTTATCTATAATTTCAGAGTGGGGGATGGTATTGAAAGCCTTGGTGAAGTGAAGATAGGCTGTATGCACTACCTGGCCTCGTCTATGGCTCTAGTGACTGCTTCAAAAAAGTCAATCAGGTTAGTAGACATGATCTACTTTTTGCAAACCCAAACTGAGTGGAATCCAGGGTTTGGAGGTTACCTATGTCTTTGTTTATAAGCTCCAAGATGATACGTTCCATGGCCTTTCATACCAGGCTCATCAGGCTAATGGGGCGGTAGTTTCCTGGGTCCGTGGTAGTGATCCCTTTGTGGAGTGGGATAACCATCGCTGTGCACCATTCAGTAGGCACATAGCCTGAGATGAGGCTATGATTGAACATGGTACTTAGGTGGGGTGCCAGTTCCTTCTGTAGTTTGTGCAGTATGCAGCCTGGGATGTTGTCTGGTCCCATGGATGCTGTGGTCTTGGCTTTGGAGAGTGCAGTCTTTATTTGTTCATCCGTGATTACAGGGGCTTTGCATTCTTCCAGTTTAAGATAGGCCCTTTGGAAGGTGAGTGGTGGGTAAAGTTAGCACTGAACCTATCTGCCAGCATGTTGGCAATATTAGTTGGTTCTGTATATTTAGTGCCATTGTGCTGTAGCTCAGAGCATATCTGAGTGTTGCCATTGAGATTCTTGACATAGTTGTAGAATGCTTTCTAGTTGTCTTTGGAATCAGTGGTGATTTTATTTTCATAAATGGCTTTGGAGGATTTTATAAGGGATCTCAGCTTCTTGCTGAGGCTAAACAGGGAATTCCTGCAATCTTGGGATTTTACTCTTTTTTGCAACAGCTTCTTCCTTTTGTTATAAAGTTTGTTTATGGCAGGGAACCACCAGATTGGCTTTCTTTTTTGGAGGATAGCATCTTGGTTCTGTTGGGATGACATGATCCATGCACTCCTGTATGTGCTTATACAGTGCATTTGTGTAAGATTCAGCAGTCATACCTCTATTTTCCGTCTGCATTGGTGTTGTGAAGTTTGCCATTTCTGTCTTAAGAAGCATGAAGTTGGCTCTGTTGTAGTTTTTGACAGTGGTTTCCTTAATTGGGGGTGGGGGTGGGATATGGATGTCTAGGGTGATTAGCTTGTGGTCAGATCTGACCAGAGAGGAGTTGACCTCTGGCATGGAACACCGGTTACCCATATTGGTAATGACCAGGTCCAGGATATTGCTGCCCCTGGTGGGGGTGTGGACAAGCTGATCCAAGGTGTTGGAATTTATGAATTCCAGAAAACGTTGAGCAAATGAGTTGGTACATGAGTAGTTTTCCCAGTTGATGGTGGGGTGGTTGAAATTGCCCATAATTAAGGTATTGGGTTGTACCTTAATATTTTCCAGTATCTTAAGAAATAAAGAGTGGGAATCCTGGGGCATGGTGGGGGATCTGTAACAAGCTACAACCTGGATTGCAGTCTTGCCCAGTGTTAGTTGCACTTGGATAATTTCAGATGCATTATGTTGAGAAACTAGCCTGGAGGTGTGGATACCCTTAATGAATATGGACACGCCTCCACCTTTATTGTTTTGGTCCAGGTTTGGTGGCCGAAAGGTGTGATATGAATTATAGCCTGGTAATGCAGGGGTGCTCTCAGGAGCCTTGAAGCAGGTCTCTGTCACTGCACAGATGGCGATGTTCTCCATTTTAAGGAGTGCCTCAAGTGAGTGCATTTTGAGGTTTAGACTTCTAGCACTGAGTAGCATTGCTCTCAGAGTTTGCTTGCTTGTACCTGTTACCGTGGTGAATTTAGCATTTGAACCTTGCCTTAAAAAGGAACTATAGGGGTGGCAAGAGCCTTAGCCAGTGTCCAGAATCCCAGGGGCAACAGATGTAGGCCATCCCTGGCAAAGTTTTGTGGTCTGTTGACCATGTTGTCCTAGGCAGACAGATACTGGTGCCCCTTAGAATAAGCTTAGACAATTGTTGAAGTCAGTCATTTTGTCCTTCTACTGTGGTATCATTCTGTGTGATGGCATGATGCTACTTAGGGCTAGAGTCATACCTGCCTTGGCTACAAGATCCAAGAGCTCCTCCATGTATCTTTTCATGTAGTCCAGGGTATGTCTCAGGTCATTCACACCAACATGGACAATGACAGAGTTGTATTTGTAGTTGTTGTGGAGTGACCTGAGTGCATGCATTATGTGGTGGATCCTGGCACCCGACAGGCAGCTGACAGTAACTTTCTCCTTTTTTAGCCTGGTGAGTGGGACATCGGTGTGCCTGACTATAGAGTCACCTATGACTAGTGTGTTGAGTATGTTGTTTTGCCTTATTAGCTGAGGTTGAGTGGCCAACTGATTTTGTGGATTGTGTGTCATTTGAGTAGTGTTGGGGGTGGTGGTTGTCTGTGTTTCAACTTGGGAGGTCTCTGCTGCTTGGGCAGATTTTTATTAGGAGCCTCTGTGAATATGGTTGTGTGCTTTGTGTTTCCATGTGTTGGTTTTGGTAGTGTGGGTTTTGAAGGACTATGTGTTGAGTGTGGTGTGATGCAGGTGTTAAACTTCTCCTTTTGACTGTCGAGTCCAGTCTTGGCTGGAGAGCGCTTGGCTTCCAGTTTGGCTATATAAGTGCATCTCTGACAGGTTGTAGTGTTGGGTGGTAGGAGGAAAGAGTTGTCAGTTTACACGAGGCAATTGCTACATTGCCCTAAGATGCCCAGATTCATCAGGTGGAGAGGAGAAAACACCGGGAGCTGACCCATGGACATGCCTGGATAGGTGCTTATTAATTTAAGAACTAAGAACTGTTTTCCTCTTGACAAGTGAGGAAAGTCGAGTGCTGTAGTAATTTGTAATTTATTTAGTGCTTACAACGAGTTCTGAGCAAGTACTGAGCACAAGAAAACAGTTTTGAGTGCTGAAACTAAAAAAAACTGGCTAGTTCTATCTAAAACTAGCTAGTTTTAGCACCAATCCCAAGAAGAGAAGCAGGCCACGTCCTGTTTGGTGATCCAGTCTTGTCCCAGATGATGCAAGAGTCTGCATGCTTGTAGCCTTTTTCTGGTAGAGGCCTCGAATAGCAATCAGACCAATCAGGTATGTTAAGCACAGACACTCACTCTCCAACCAGAAAGAGTCATGAATCAATGCACTCTGCTCCTACCCTCACCTGGATTAGAATATATGCACAGATTCTAAGCTGTCACCTATAAAGCAGTTATTAAGCCTTCTGGTGATCAGCAGTCTCCAGGAAATAATGTAACTGCACTCCTTCTCTCACCAGAAGAAAAAAAGATGCACTAATCCCAAGATGACTACTAAGAGGCAGAATGTGGGCTTTACAATAACTGGTGGTTTTGCAATAGATGCTTAAAGGTAAAATGAAAAAAATGGTTTATCCTAAACACTGCAGTGTGCACTAGAGGAGTTAGATATGAAAGTAGGTAACTTAAGTTTTACCTGTCTAAAAGTTAAGTTTTAGTGGAGAGTCACTATTTTTAAAACAGCAAGATAGATTGAAAGGGGGTGGTCACTTTGTATTCTGGTAGTATGGAATACAGTAGGATGGCCAATACATTTAAATAGTTTTGTACTTACTCACACCAGCCAGTAAAAGCAGTGAAGAAATGAGATATATGGTCAAATTAACATAAGAGGCAGACAACTAGAAAGACAGTGGTGTTTAAGAACACAACACTGATCGGGTGGCAGGGTGGGAAAATTTTCTGTCTGACTCACAAGAGACAGAGCTGTGGTCTTCTTTCAAGTTTTAGTATGCAGTTAAAAGCAGAATACAAGTAAAACACAGTGTAAAGAAAACAAATTACAGTATACAAAACAGAAAAAGACAATAAAGTAATACAAAACACAACAAATAAAAAGCAAACTAACCTTTCCCTCACAGCAAACTGTAGCATAATCTTGGTGAGCCTTTCAAGCACAAATGACCAGACTCACATTTGAGATAGCAGACATACATGCTGGTGGTTGTCAGGTTAGGCTAACACAGGCTGACCTGTGCCAGGAATACACTCCCCAAACCTATAAACACAGTACTATGCATAGCCTCATCAACTGCATCAAGGTTGAGTGGATGGGAAAATAATGGCAGGGACAACAGGTGCTGATACCTGAATCCATTGAGGTTAAAGTAATGGCAAGGCTTGTGAGTGACCTAGTACCAGTAATCAAGTAACCTTCTCTGTATGTATGAGCCTGTGGTAGTACAGAGCACCCAGGTGACATGTATGAAGGCTAGCTGGCAGTGTCAAGGGGTATGTATGCAAGGTCACACTGGCTGCCCCATTGTCCCTCACACCCTATTGCATGCATACACACCCGGTAAACATGTACATATACAGCTGTACCTTGGCTATTAAAAGGTCACTGTGTTTCCACTATGCCAGACTCATCATTGGTAATGTCAGCAGGCCCACAGGCTGCAGACACAGACACCTGGAACACAAACAGAATACAGTATGTGAGACTAGAGTCAGTCAGCAGTACTAACAGCAATAATGCATCATGGCTAAAAAGGTACACACACTTCGATGTGTACCCACAACAATTGCCAGCAGACAGCATTTTACACAGCATTACATTACTACATTGTACTATATTCACCCTGTGCATCAGACCCACATTACCATGTCCTTGCATCGATGGTACGGATAACAGGGATGTGGCAAAGGTATCATCACATGGGTTTGCCAGAGGCCTAGGCTGGGCCATACAGTTGACATCATGTGTGCATGTGTGTCTGGAGGGGTGGTGTTAACTGGGCTGTGCAGAGGAGCTGTGTATGTCTGGTGGTAACCTGCCTGTGATAGAGATGTGTGAGCATTTAGATGCACACAGTCAAGCTATGTGCTTGCCTTATACAGGGGTATGTTGGACAGCTATGGAACGTATATGGCAGTTTGTAGAGTTCACTGTCTCCAGCCATGGACAGGGGTGGTGGTTCTGCCAGGAGTCTCACTGCCACCACCAGGCCCAAGGCCAGATGCAGTACTACTCCCTGATGGTGACTGCTGTCTGCTGCAACTGTGTCCCTGATGGGACTGGCCAGGATCACATGCCCATTGTCTACTTTGTTGCAGTGTGGACAGCACCCTCCTTTCAGTAGTGCTTGTGGTACTGCCACTATGGGAGTGTGAACGTGCACGGCCACATGGACTACCAGCTGATCTTGTTGCTCACTTATGTCCACATGGCCGACGCACTACTCCAACCACATGCTCCAACACAGACATTCCACAGTTGAGCAAAGACAATGTCTCACCCCACAATCTATCCACGACTTCAGCATAATAGCATATGGCATTACCAAGGCTGTGGAGGTCGTCAAGCATGGTAGGAAGTGTTCCATTCATGACCATGAGCATCTGTCTGGTGTTACATTCAGAATATGCCTGTGCCTCCATGATGGACTGAAACATCCATATGGTAATACCTGCTGTGACACATGTGACAAGGGCTTGATGGGCAGTAGTCCTCCTTCGAGCACCCCTGTCCATTTGCCTATGTGGGACCTCACCGCTCTCTGGCTATGGCTAGTGTTTACACTCACACTTGCCATAGTCACCACACTAGCCTGTTCCATGCCACCACCCTCGAACTGTCCATTATCTTTGGCTGCTGGAGACTTGGTATGTGGAAACATACTGACATTATGTGAGGACATTGTGGGTGAAAGTGGGATACCAACCGATGGCACAGATTCAGCCCCTGACAACCCCACCTGTGCCTCACTATGACCATGATCATCATCAGAGTCCACTAAGATGCTGACATCAGGTTGTGAGGGGATAGACCCCAACCCCCATTTTATATATGTAAATTTATACCTGCATAATAATGTTTGCTGATACACAAACACACATACATACACACACACACACACACACACACACACACACACACACACACACACACACACACACACACACACACACACACACACACACACACACACACACACACACACACACAAATGCACGCATGCACACAGACACATACAGGTAAGTTGGCACAAAAGCATTATACAGATCACACTATTTCTGAATGATGACATGCACAACATACAATCAGTCCACAACAGACACAGTCTGGACAGGCCCTCAACAACATGCAGTGCAGCTATGTCCATGTAATGCTGCTACTAATATACACCTCTGAGATACGTGAGGAGTGGTAGTATGTGATGGACCTTCACCTAACGCACTCTGCATCCGTGTACACAGCATTGATGTACCCCTGTATAGCACAGTGGCAACACCTACAGAAACTTGCATGCCAATATGTTACATCAGCTGCAAATAGGCTCCTGTGATGACCACTGTGATGCACTGCAGTTAACCCCACCACAAGTGAACACACACATATTGCAATATGGCTAAGAATAACAGTTGTGTGCATGGGAAAATGCATGCCCTTAAAATGCTTAGGGTATTGGTGAGCCACAATAAGACATTTCCCTACTCACTGGCTTCAGGCAGCTGTTCTCCAGCCAGACCAGAGGGACCTATGTAGTTGTGGGGAAGATATAGTGTTAGCACACTCACATGTGGTATTGGTACAGGATAAATTATGCACTTCAGAGCATGTACAGTACAAGTTCTGACACTATACAATTTGCTGTCATTCACGATAGATGTGCACTTGTGTGCATTACAGAACCCCACCCACAAATGCAGTTTGACCTGACATATGCATTCAGATACTCCAAGGATGCCAGTATGAATGACAGTATTGAAGTGATGTCCACTGGGGCCTTAGCTGGATGTTCCTATCCTGTTGACTCTGTGTCATTCACCTCCAAGACATAGGATTGTATGCTTCCTGGTGTGTGGTGGCTGCCCCAAGGTTGGTAAGGAACTCCTCTGTTGAAGTAAGTGGGGGTTGCGTAGCAGGACCTCCACCTGTGGCTGTCCCTGGCCACAGCTGCAGCCCTTTGCAGGGCATGGTGGATTAGGTCAGTGGCCCTGTGCCTGACCTGTGCATAGGTGCAGGCATGCTGGCCTAGAGTTTTCACAGTGGCCACTAAGTCTGACCACAGGGCAGTCTGCTGTTGCATCTGCAGTCTCCCCCTCCCAAACATGACTGTGTGGTGCAGTCTTATTGCATCTATGATTGCTGCAGTCTCAACATCTGAAAATGGTTGCTGCCACTGTTGAGACATTCCCCCTGAAAGACATGAATATGGAAACACATCACAGGACCTCATACATTGGAGACCATTATGTACAGATCTTGAACATCCTCATTTACTAGCACTATCCACCGCTAACACCCACATCATACCCCTGCCATCTATCAGCACAGAATGTGTGTGGGTAGTCTCAGCATACTGACATTATAGCATGCATTGCACTTCTGATCAAGACTGTGTTGTTATGAGTCCACACACATTAGTGCCATCGACTGCTGGTTGTCCCCTATGGGCAGTGTTACAGTGCTATGTATTCAAGCCTATGTACCACAAATAGGTGAGTGTTCCTACAGGTGCATGTGGACATTCCAGGAACATCTGAGCTACACAATAACTAAGATCAGTGCATATGTGTTGTAGGATGAACTCCTCATAGGTGTCTGACATCTTCAGCACCCAGATGTTTGTGTAATGCATACAAGTGCCTGAGAGATGTAAACCCCCTGCCAGACAAATATATATTTCTGCACACCAGTTAAATAATACATGATGTTTGTACACATAGTTTGTGGAATGTGTCTGTGGCATGACAGACCCCTGGGGGTACAGTGATGGAACCTGGGTATCTGGTACTGTATCCATTGCCTTACATTTTATGCTCAGTATGTACGCACTGCTGCTGACCCAGTGACAGCATCCATCCACTAGTACTACTTATAACTTGCTCTCCTGCTGCAGGAGTCATCAGGTATGCTAGCTATAGGTGTGAATCAATCAGATACAGGTGTGGAGTATATACTCACATAGGCAGAGTATGTCAGAACTGGTCAAGGAGACCTAGACAATCTGTGAAATAACTCTGTATGACATTGTCAGACTGAGAGGGGCTCAATGATGGTACATGATGTGATATGCCATCTGTATCTACCAGTACGTACATTCAGTGTGTCACTCCTGCACTGGCCCAATCATCAGGGAGCCTAAATACCACCACCACCAGTGAGGAATGAACACAATGGCAGGGTAACAAGTACATGCACATTAAAGTACAATTACCCTTTAGAGCACACAGACATCACAGTCAGTGTGGGGATCATTTCTCCCTGTCTCTCTACAACCTCAATAACACTCCACACTGGTAGATCTATGAGGTTAACATCTCAGCAGAGCGGATAATCCAAAACATCTGTCACCCTTTCTGTCCAACCAGTACTTCAGGTCCCTGGTCAAGTAGCTGCGACACACTCTTTGCTATTTGAGTTTTGAATCACACACACACACACACACACACACACACACACACACACACACACACACACACACACACACACACACGCACAGTCCTGTTAAAGTCTGGAACAACTTTATGACCTATGGGCCCTTCAGCCCATACTTTAAGGTAGTTCTGACTGCCACATTCCATCTATGTAACAGCTACTGTAATGGCTTCAACAAAGGATGACAAATCCTACTGTGTGATGAGCCTATCAGCAAAATGATAAGTGTGACCAAGACCAAGACTATTGGAGTGAGCTGTACAGTGTCACCATGTGCATATGGATGTACCTAAGAGCTGACTTAGTGCTATACAGACCTTACACAATGACAAGGTGTAACAATATGTGACAATAACTAATAAAGGAACAAGAGAATATTCTATCAATGCAGTAACTACACAGTTCAGACTCACAGAGATTCATATATGACAACATTGCAGGACAGTCTGCAATATATATACAGAAAATGTGTAAAGTACTAAGTGCATAGGTTCATAGGATGATACTAGGCTATTGGCCCAGATGTCCTCATAAGCCTAGCCCAGATGTCTGCTCATGTCCCTTCAAAATCAGCATCTGTTTCCCCTGTCCAGCTGGAGCACAAGTGGGATCCCAGAGGTGTATTTTGTGTATCCCATGCAGTCATCCAGCTTCTTCTGAAAGATGGCTAGAGAGGTACTCTGCTAGACATGGGAAGGGTGTGTATTTTATAGAGAGTGTATTATTTGAGACACAAATCTATCCTGCCAACAAGTACTATTCATGTCACAGACCCATGGGAGGGCCTTGTGTGTGGGTTGCGTGGGTAGGGTTTGTCTTATGAATATGCATACACTGCAGCAAGGCTGGTTTGGGAATGGCCTTGTTAGCCAGATGCATATCACCTATGATCAGTCTGTATGACACTGAGTAGAGCGACAGGGCTTTCAGCCTATCTGTATAGGATAGGTGTTGCAGACCTTGGATTTTCCTGCTCAGTAATGTCTGTGGTCTCTGCAACTGCTGCATGTGGCTGGCAAGGTACATGCCAAATGAGCCATTGTACTTGGTAATAGATCTGATAAGGGAAGAGTACAGGGATGCTATGGCCTCCTGGTTCCTGGATGACATACCCTTATTTGTGAAGTGGGCCATGTAGACAGCCTTCCATAAAATGGTGCCATTGTGGTGGGAAACTGTCGGGTTGCCATCAACCTTGGTGCACAAGTTCCCTCTCACCTGATTGCATGCTCAGTACATTGTTATTACTGTCATAACTAGGGTGGGTGACATCTACTACAAAAGGGATGATGATGCATTCCCTGGCATTCAGTTTGAGGCAATGCTTCTGGCACCAGTCACTAATTTGGGTAAGAGCCTCCTGGAGGATGTTCATATCACTAGAGGGATGTAAGACAGTGGCCAGCTTACAACCATCTGAAAACCTGGTCAGCCATAGACCACTTATTTTGTCTTGCACCTCAGAACAGAATAATCCAAATAGTAGAAGCCCCCAGACAGATCATTGGGAATACAATGCTCTTTAAGGGTCTACTACTAGGGGTGGTTTCCACTACTTTGACTGAGTGGGTACTATCATTGAGCCAGTTAGTTACCCATCTGGCAACATACACATTTATGCCTAGCTGTGTAGGCTTATGTATTATGGCCAACTGGGGATTATTGTCACAGGCTTTGGTTAGGTGAAGGTAGGCAGTGTGCACCATCTTCCCCTCATCTATGTTTTAGTTGACCAGGTTTAACAGGCCTTATCTCCCTTTGAAAATACCAAACTGTGCTGGCTCAAGCATTTTGAGGTTGCCAATGTCCCTGTTTATAAGGTCCTTGATAAAGCTTTCCATGGTCTTTCAGATCAGACTAGTTAGGCTGATATGCAAATGACTGGCTGGGTCAGTGGATCCTCCACCTTTGTGTAGAGGGGTGATAGTGGCTGTCCTCCATACACTTGGGATAACACTGGCGCTCAGGCTTTGGTTGACTACAGTGTGTAAAGGAGCTGAGAGCTCAGGCCTGGGTTCATGTTGTATGCAGCATGTTATCAGGTCCCATGGAGACTTCAGTTTGTTGTCCTTGAGAGGGCATTACAGACCTGCTCCCTGATGATGATGAGGAGATGGGACCTTTGCTGTGCATTTCCTCCTTTACTGATGGGAGGATGGGGGTGATGTTTTCACTTAACCTGTCTGCAGCAGGTTGGCTATATCTGTGGCATATGCGTATATGGTGTTATGGACCACCAGTACAGAGCAGATTTGGGTGTTACCCTGAGATTGCAGATGTATGTGAGGAAGGCCTTGTGATTGGCCTTGGTGGATGTGTCCAATTTGCACTCAAAGTTAGCCTTAGAGTAATTCATCTGTGACCTTATTTGCTTGTTCAGACAAAGGTCAGATTGCTTCCAATTTGGCACTTGCTCCTTTCTTGGCCTTGTACAGCCAATATTTCTACCTATTATGGGGTTTGTGTATTGCTGCTGTCCACCACAGAAGATTAATCTACTTTTGGTGAGATGATTTTGTCCAGTCAGGTATTGCTGAGTGCATACAGCTATGTAGGTGCTCATATAGATGTTTGGTGTAGGCTTGGACACAATGTCATGACACAGTTAAACACTTTTCTTATTTTAAGCTAGTTATTATAATCAAACAAGTAATTATTTCAGTTTCAAGGCATAACAACAAACTGTAGTTGTAGACATTTATGTATGTTTGATGCACTGAAACTCAGATTGCACATTTGGAAAACAAGTACAGCATATTTACCTGATGTCTTGCAACTCATGTCTATATGTTTGAGGCTTTTCAGCTACTACTATTCCTACATACATGTGCACAGTTAATACTTAATATACATTTCTGATCATTGTCAGTATGGCAAACTGTGTTTACACTCTTGCAGCTCAGTCATATCTCTCAATCTGTTAGAGCAAGACATCTGGACAAAGGCACACATAAATGGGGGACAAAGGCCCAAAAATAGTGACACTTTATAAATATTGCCGTAATACACTTATGCAGTTGATAGCAATGTAGGTTTTGCATTCACAGGAATAATCTGAAGGATATGACATCTACATTCAAATGTACCCTATTATGTTATGAATTCAGTCTTTACTGATTTGCCAGTGATTTGCCAGACAAAACACAACTGTATGAGAAAATGACTACAGATATGAGGCAAACGTGGCCAGTCTGCAAAACTCCGGACAGTTGAAAGGTATGAGCTCAGTATATAACATACAGTTCAACACACACCTCTGCCCCAGTTGTTTACTATGCACATACCCTATATAGGTCTCTTACATTTGTAAGATGCGCATATGTATCATGGTAGCATTCACAAATGACATATGAATATTTACAACATCCCTGGTAGCTGGCCTGGGAGTGTCACGGTGAGTATTGTATTACAGACACTCCAGTGGCAGACATATGTGAGATGACCTTTGCTGGGGTGACTCAGGGGCCAGAGCTGTGCTCTATGTCACTGCAGACAGAGCCAGCAGGGATGGCCGTAAATGATGGACAGCAACATGTCAGTCCAACAGGTCTTGTTGAGACCTATTGTTTAACTTCCTATTTCCCATTATTGGATCCCCCCCATCTGAATTCCATTACATGCTTAATTGTTTGATATACCTGTTCTGCAGAGTTTTCTGTTTCAGAGTGATGCAAACATGTAGGTTTCTGTAGTCGCAGTCTGAAAGGTTCAAATCTGTTTTGCATAGGCAGCAGCTTGCCTTTTGTAGGTAATGCCCATGAGCAGTTGATGGCCTGTGGACCAATTGTTGTCTCACACTTGCTAATTGCATCTACAACAACTGTGTTGTCTTTCCAGTAGCCAATGGCATGGTAACACAGTGCTATAATTAAGTCCTTCATGTGGGCCTTGCCCCTTTTCCTTGCCTGTGAGGAGGAGATTCTGGAGGTGTGAGAGCTATAGCATCACAGAGGGTAGGCGGAAGTACCTCTTAGAACAAGAAATGTGGAGAAAGGCCAGCAAAAGGGAGGAGAAAGTTCCAGAATTAGGGAAACCTTGTAAGTATTGCTGTTATGCAGTTAGAAAATTGCTAGATTAACAGGGTTTGTCTGGACATGCATTTTCTGTGTGATTTGAAGTCTGACACTGATATGTATATGACATACCTCTCAACTGCACAGGTTTCTGCAGAATGTTCAGATGTTTGCCTCTTATGTTTGGTCTGTTCCTCAGACAGTTTTTGTTTTTGTCAAATCACTAGGATAATCTGAGGACTGAATTCACTAAATAATGACATCTATTTGTGTTTCAGACTTCATATCCTTCAGAAACTTTATGTTAAAACACACCATGTAACTCCAGCAACTTTTTCAGTCTATAACACCATTATTTAAAATATGTCCCTATTTTTGGGCCTCTGACCCCCAAGTATGTCAGGCTTTGTCCAGATGTCTTGCACTAAGGGGTTCAGAGGTATGGTATATCATTATTTAGTTACTTCATTCATGATATCATCCCAGAGATTTAGCAGAATCCCAGAAATGTTATGAGGAAGAGGCAATAAATATGGTCCCAAACTCTGGACATTTTGTGGAAATCTGTACAGTTGAGAGTTAGGTATGTCCCGTAGACTTCATTTAATCAACAGACTGTCAAGATTGTGTAGCAGTGTAGTGTGTAAATGTTTGCTGGGCTGAGTAGGGAGGGGACAGATGTGAGTGTCATAGATCCTGTTCTATCTTACTGTGCATGCTGCTACAGTTGCTGATAGTCTATCAGCTTTATATGTTTGTAGGGGCAGATGGAGACATGTCCCTTAACACCTCAGGATTCCAAGTACACTGTGACTTGAGGCAGTATATAGGTGTAGTGTGTGACTAACAATCAAGATATGTTTGTTCATACAATCATTATACTCTAGAGGACAGTTGGCTTACTGGTATGTTGCTGTGACTGTGGTGCAAATGGTTGTTGGTAGAGAATTTCTCACCAATGTCTGTTTTTCCCTACAGTTGCATCCCTGAGGTGCATAATATATTTTCAAATGCATGATCAATTCCCCAGAGCTGATTTGGTGTAGTGTTGTGTTTGTCTGACTGCAGTCCAGAAGATGCTGGGTGAAATGATAGGCAGCTCTCAGTGTTTTCTCCCTTTTGTTACATGACTTCACTCATGCCTCTCCACTGTCCAGATTTTCATAGACTGTCCAGATGTGTGGCTCATATTTTGGTCTGTTCCCCATAACTGTTGTGGATGTCTGACAAATCACTGGGATGATGTGAGCATTTAAGTCTCTAAATAATGACAATCATTTGTGTTTCAGACTTGAAATCTATCGGTAATTATATGTTAAAACAAACTGTGATACTCTAGCAACTTTCTTAGCTTATAAAATCCATATTTAAATTATGTCCCTATTTTTTGGCCTTTGTTCCCCCACTTTGTCAGGCTTTGTCCAGATATCTTGCACTAAGAGGTTGAGTGTATGTATGTATATATATATATATATATATATATATATATATATATATATCTGTGTGTGTATTTTTCCCCTTATGTTAAATGAGTGTAATGCATGATATGTTTGTAAAAGCATTTCATCTTCCCCCAGCTAACAACACAAAAAGCACCTTATATGTCAAAGGACTTCAAGTACAATGTAAAGTAAAACAAAGAATCAAGAAGTCCAACACACAGTAGTTTAATGGTCACCATTAAACTACTATGCGTTGGACTTCTTGGTTCTTGGTTTAACTTCCCCAAGCTCAGATGGTGTAGTGGTATGTTGCTGTGATTGTAGTGCACAGTGTCCTGGGTTCAAGACTTGGCAGAGCTGATTAGTTTGTTGCTGGGAAGAACAAGGGCTGATTGAGACAGAGTGATTAAAGCACTTTTAAGCAGTTGTAAGCAGGTTTGTGTGGTTTTGCATGAAACTAAGCGATGTTAAGAGACACTTAAGTCCCGTAGCCTTCATTTAGTGGCACTTACTCCTACTTAGACCTGCACTAATTTCAAAAAAGAAAATAAAACATGGGTGATAGGAAAGTGGTGAGATGGGGGCAAGCATGGTGAAAAACATTCGGAAAACCCGCTAGTGATGTGCAGGACAGGTGTAGAAAAGGATCATTGCTCTCCATTTCTTCTGCAGCAACAACTGTGAATGTTGTGGACAATTTGGAATTTAGAGCCTCACACCACACAGGGAGGGATATGGGTGGCATACATTGCTTGAGTAATTCAAGGGTGAATTGATTTACATCAGTGTACGTGAGAGCGAAATGGAGAGCCATGTATGGGATGGGATGTTTTTGTGGGGACAGATGCCCCCCCTTTTTTAAGGTGAGTGTGGGATGTTGGGGAAATGTTGTAGGTACATTTGATGAGGTAGGTTGAGTAGGAGAGGTTGCTTTTGCAAGCAGACAAGACAGATAAGACAGCAAACAGGGGCGGTGTATGACACATGAGGGGGGTAAACACCTTGGATGGGAAGGGTGTTTAGGAATTGGAAGCCCATGCCCCTCCCAGATATAAACAGTGGGACTGAGTTCCCCAGCCATGGGCAGTCACCACTACATCTTCATGGTCCCTAAGGAGGCTGTTTGGGGTCTGGACTACAGGGGCAGGCTGCCCCTCGAGGTGCACCAGGTGGCCCTCAATCTGGCTTAGCTGTCCATCCAACTCTGTATGAATGACACTGTTCACCATAACCCAGAACTTGCTGCGGGTGATGGGCTCCTGTCCACACCATTGCCCATGGGGAGGATGGGCCCCTTCCCCAGAGACAGTTCCACCTGAAGGCTGTGCAGGACCAGCAGAGGACAAAGTTCTGGGTTGTGTCCCAGATGTGCTGGGGCATGGTGCCATGGTCAGATGAGGCAGGATAGGCAGATCTGCTGGGTTGAGGTTTTCCAAGATGTATTTGTTAGTCAAGAACACAACATGTCAAAATTAGTTAAAACAGCATGCATAGCAAACAGAACACATGCATAAATGTAACAACAGTAAGCCTTATAATAGCATGCCAGTTACATTGATGGCAAAAGACCACCAACAATGGTATTTGAACAAGGTATGTTAATATGCAACCAATTAAATATATGAACAATAATAGAACACAAGTCCCAACATTAGATTTTGAGAAAAACATACCAGTAGTATATAAATAATAATTATTGATGCAAATAAGGGGTGGGGCAAGAGAAAAAAGTCCATTAACAACTGTATAGGCTTCTATTTTTTGCAACAGTACTGCTCAATACTCTACAGGTTTGCCCTCACTTTATATCGGGTCTATATTACGTTATCGAATGCCGATAACATCGAACACCACAACACCGACACATAATGCCCAAACCGCAAATACATTGAACCCCCTAAACCGCAAATTTTAAAATCTCGAACCATCATAGTCAGCCAACACCACCGCATGCTACATACTACATACCCAAACATAATAAATAAAACACATACATACACAAACCAAACCCCACTTCTAACACTACACTAAACCTTGCATACATTACTATCTATGCACTTATCTTAACCCGCACCCTAACCCTAAGGTCCGTAACTATCACACACTTACCCTACAGACATATACCCAAACAAAACAAATAATCCATACACACACAGTTAACAAAACACTACTTCTAACCCTACACTAAACCTTACATACATTACCTATCTATGCACTTACCTTAACCCGCACCCTAACCCTAAGGTCCGTAACTATCGCACACTTTCCTTACAGAGCTATACCACAGACGGGCCAACCATCACACTTCGACATTTCGCGTTTCACTGTTTTGTATGTTCGCCGTTACCGTAGTTCCTGCTTTATGTGTCGGTCTTCTGGTGTTTGATATTACCGGGATTTGATAACATAATATAAACCCCTTTATATCTATCTATGGCCCATAGCTTCTGTAGCACATATGTACCTGTTAAACTGTCCACCTGGAGTGGTATGGGGCAAACTGTGCCAACTATGGGTGCATGACTAGAGGGGACTAGTACATGTCAGAGTTACATATATGACAAAGAAGGGGTACCCTGCACTGATGTTGTGTGAGTGTGCTACAGGCACATTACACCTGGATTCCTGTGTCCAAGGTTATTGGGAGCAGTGACCACTAGCTCTGACAGCATGACACTTGAGAGACATGTATCGGGAAGAGTGCATGGTGTATGTACCTATCCTGCTGTCATTTTCAGGCATGGGGTTGGACAGTGGAACAGTTGTACATGGTGTATTAGTATACCCTTCCTACAGCTACTACAACATTTCTTTACTTATAAGACCTGTGGAGAAAATATCTGTTAACACTACCTGACTGTTTTTACAAATATTCAAGATTTTTTGAGTATAAATATGCACACAAGCACCACTCCCTAGATTCAAACCATGTCTGGGTGTGCAAAAAGGAACAACAAAGCTATTTCTCATCACACTGAGTTACTGGGAACTGCTTTCTCTTGTTTGACTGATTTCTGTCTAATACTCTCTTGCTTAGACAGTCTGACCTTGTAATCCTGAGATTCATGCATGATAGACAGTGTATTGTGTATTACTCCTTTGAGATACTACAATCTGGAAAGCAAAGGTTAACACAAGGGATTGCTGCAGGGGACACACTATAATACATTACACATTACTATTCATGGTTTACATCTTAGTGCAGGGCATATTTCATATTTTATTTATATCTTGTTTTACAGCTCCGCAATCTACAGTTTTGCATAACATCTAGTTCTCAGAACTACCTCAGTTAATGTATGCTGTCAAAGCCATATTTTCTGTGAAGAACTTTCTATTTCTACAACAACATACCAGAGTAAACACAACAGTTTGTGGTATAAATCTTTATTTGAGTAACATGACACAGTGCTTTATTTGCATGTCCTGTATATCAATAATAGTCTGAAACACGTTTATTTGTACAATAGACACAGAACACACTATACCTACTGGCAGTAAACAATGTACTCCTTCTTATTTATTGCACTATATACTGGAAGATAGATCTGTACTCACCAGCCTGTTGACGCAGCCTAGACAGTCAATCTGCATGTGCCTCCACATTGCTAGCTTTCTCTGTTGCAGCTGTAGGGGAAAAACAAACATCATACATACCTGTCTATTACATAATCTAGAATTTGATGCAACTATGGATGAGATACTTACAAACTGCTGGGGCATTCTGGTCCTGAGCTTCTTGGATCTATTGGGCTAAGAGTGCTCCGTTCCTATGCTTTAGGTTGGCAAAATGATGCCTTATCTGCTCACCAGTTCGGGGAATTCTAATAGTACTGGTGGGATCACATGCTAGATGGTCCTAGGTCTCCACTTGGTACTGTGAACCCTGGTAATGGCCCTGCAGCAGTCTGTGGTCATGGTCTTTAACAAGGAGCCCAGCCATGACCCTGGACTCCAAGATGCCACAGCGCTGTGCCTGAAAGTGCACCCCCTCTCCAATGCCAGACATAGTTTCTGCAGAGATCAAATTATAACAGCTTTTGGCTGTATTTCCACATGTGCTGTATAAATAAGGCCATATTCTCGACCTTTGCCATAAATGGACCATTTTGAAAATGTTGAGCACAGCTCAGGGGTGCACAAACCTGCTAAGCTGAGTTGAGCAATGCTTAAAGGGGTAGATGTTGAGCAGTGCTTAGCCATGCACAAATCTCCTCAGCTGGGCTGAATACTGCTTAGAATAGAGTTCTAGGCAATGCTGAAACTGGCTAAGCAGAGCTGAGCGCTGCTAAGCATTACTCAGTTTTCAAGTCAAAACAGTTTTGAACTGGACATTAATTACTCATTACTGACATATTATTAAGTGCATATATTTTACTTTACATGACATCTCCCTATGTGCTTTCTTGACATTACCTTGGGGTGTGACTGTACTATATGGGACACTTGTGTTTACATGGAGGTTTAGCAGCATATATACAGTGACACTTCAATATGGACCAGATACACTACCGTGGTTAACAAATATCAATTACTACATCATTTAAAAATAAAAAATAATTTTAACAATGCTTTCCCATGTAAAAATGAAGGGTTTGTCCTGGTACTTGAACCGTGGACTGCTGCATACACAGCCATAACTTTAACGCCTACTCTATCTTGCCATTGAAGATTTTAGCTATACTTTTGTATTTAGCACCTATAAGATGTTTAAGCAATGCTGAGCAAAGCGTCATGATGTGCAAACCTGTTCAACTACACTTAAACTTCACTTATAACAGAAAAAAATGAATACATTCACTTTAATTACATATATTAATACTAATGCTGATTCATATTTGGTAATGCACTACCTATCATTCTATCAACTTTCTAAGTCTGCTTGTGCAATTTGTTTTAGATATGCCCTATTTTGGGACCTTTGTCCCACATTTATTTCATGGCTTTATCCAAATTTCCTAGTAGAAGAAGTTGAGAGGTGTGCATACCTGTCAACTGTTCAGATGTTTACAGACTGTCCAGAAGATTGTCTCATATTTTTGTTTTCTTCCTCATAACATTAGTGGTTTTCTGCAAATCACTGGGATGATCTCAGGATTGAAGCAACTAAATAATGGCATGCATTTCAGTTTCAGACTTCTAATCCTTCAGAAAGTTATGTTAATACAAACCCTGTTCCTCTATCAACTTTCTAAGTTTATGAGAACTGTACTTAAAATATGTCCCTATTTTTGGACCTTTGTCTCCCCATTTGGTTGCCCTTTATCCAGACTGTGGGCACTAAGAGGTTTATAGGTATGACTGTGTGTCTGAGGACACGTTTGTACTGTAAAGTGTCGTATGGCACTTTAACAATGCAGGGGATCTGTTACAGTTCTTGTCACACACCCCTTGCATTGCTTCCCATTCAACTTCAGCTTTCACTGTCCACAGACACAAAAAGCATTGTAAAGTGCCGTACTACACTTTCACAATGCAGGGTGTGTGTGACAGTACTGTGACACATCCCCTGCATTTATTTCAACTCCTACTAACTATTTCAATGTCCAAAGACACTGTTTTACTGTTGTTAGTTTCCTTCAGTGTCCACAGACACTGAAAGCATTTAAAAAGTGCCATACAGCACTTTGAGATTACAGGGGATGTGTTGGATCTGCATGCTCTACTGCAACATGCTCCCTGCACTCATTCAGTGTTTGTATTTGCAGATCCGTTCTCAGTAGCGCACCTTCATTAATATGAAAGGCATACTGGTGAGAAGGCTATGTGGATGTGAACACCATTCATTCCATGTAGGAATAATGCTATTCCTACACAGAGTTTACTGAATCATGGGGAGATTGTAAATCTCTTTGGAGCTTTTTCTTTTTTGCTTACAATAAAGGGAGACAACAGAACTGAATTAATACCGCTAGGAAACAAAACCAACAATAAGCTATATGCACAATGGCATTTACATTCATACGCTGGTAAAATAAAAGGAAAACATTTCAAATAAAGGGAGCTAGATGGAAAGATAAGATGGAAGGATAGTAATCTATTAAAACATTTTCTGTTATGGTACATTTACTTACACAACTGTACTGTGTTCAGCAAATAGATCACAGTTGTAGTAACCTAAACCATTTGGGTATATTAACATTAATTAGAAACTAAGAAAGAACTAGCTCAATAAATTTAAACTCCCAAAGCCTCAGAACCATAAAGCAATGTCTTTCAGATTTTCTCAGTTAGGAGTTGCCACAGTGGATCTCTGGTTTCAGCTTGATTGGCAGTGGTGTTTTTATAGTGTCAAGTTGCCAGCCCGGCACCCAACTTTCACAGAAAGCACACACATACACACACTCACATACCTGTATGTCTGTAAAACTCACTTGACTACAGCGAGGACATGCAGACTCCACACAGAGGGAGCTGCAGTTGAGAATCAAACTGGACAATGTCATGTTGTGAGGCAATAATGATAACCACTGCGCCACCATGGCCAGCTAGAAGCCTCTCTGAAGAATGGTCCTGGTAAATCCTATTCTGGACCTTGAAAAGGAATCCAGTTTGTAGTGCCTTGTAAAATGTATGTTCAGAGGATCAAGTCACTGCCTCTATAATACTTCTAGAGTCCACACCTTTCTAGAATGTCATAAAGATGCCAGAGCCCTTGTGAAGTGAGCCATAACCTTGCTTGAATGTGTCTTATCATGATGATTATAACAAAAGGCAGTAGCATGAGACAACCTTCTGGAAGTAGTGTGCTTTGACTCTGGTTGTACTTTCTTCTTACCTTCATAGGTGACAGGCAGCTGGTTAGCCTTCATTCCACGCCAAAAATCTCAATTCATGATGATGAACTAGTTCAAATGGAGAAAGAACAAGTGCTTTAAGCACAAAAGATAGGATCCCAAAAAGGAGCCACCCGTTTCATACATGGATGCGTATGCAATACCACTTTTAAAAATTGTTTAACTTGAGAATGTTTAAAAAGGGAGGGATATAAGGACATACAAAAAGGAGTAGCTGACAAATGAGCCTTGATGGAGGAATAAGAAAGACCAGAAGACAGTAACTCACGGAAAACAATCAAGAGCCAAAAGCTGATCATGAACAGGATCCTGATTTTTAGACTGGCACCAAATATATATATTTTTTACTGTATATATATATATATATATATATATATATATATATATATATATATATATATATATATATAATTTTCCAGTAGCACTATTTTTACCTCCTATAGTACTTGCTGCACATCCTCAGAAAAAAAGGTGCCTAAAGAGTACCAATACTTTATCATCCATGCTATGAGTTGAAGAGCTTTCAGGTTGGAATATATCAAAACAACCCTATTCTTGTGTTAGGAAATCCATTCTGTGAGGAATCCTGGGTAACTGTCTTTGGCTAAACTGAAAAGCATGCAGAACCACTGTTGCTTGGGCCCAAAGGGAGTCACCATCACAATTGTTTGGAGTACTTCTGGAGCTCAGTATCTCCATGCTTGTTTATCTATTACATCAGCGTGGCGTTGTCTGCATAAACTTGCAGTGATCCTGTTGACTAGATATGATTTAAGGCTTTCAAAGCATTGATCAGTGCCTACATCTCTCTAGCATTTATGTACTTCTTTCTGTAGTGAGAATTACATAGACTTTGCACCTTCATCCGTTTGGAGACCCCATCTCACACCAGATATGAAGAATCTATTGTGACAGACTGAACAGGGTCAGAAGAGAAAATGGGAGACCTAGACTGCAAGAGATATGTTCTGACCACCAGAAAATCTCACTTTTTTATAGATCCTAAAATAGGGATCTGGAAAGAAAAAGGGTGGAGATATTGAGTATAGATTGACCTTTGGTACCACTGGACCTTTCTCATGTCAAGTCTGTCCGGGGGGAAGTAAGAGAAACACTGATGCCATGTACTGCAATATCCAGAGAAATTCCATCTCAGACACCTGTCTGAGGGAAAAGAAGCTCTTCTTAGGGCAGAATCTATCAGACATCTTAGGAATTCAATTCTGAGAGAAGGGATAAGAGAAGATTTTGTAAATTGATTTGAAAATCCTGACTCAGTAAGATATTCTGAACAGTTGCCAAAGTCTCCTTACAACTGGGGAAAGGGTGTCCAAAGATTAATAGACAATTGTCCAAATATGAAAAGACGTGAGTGTCTTGAAGTCTGAATAAGCAATTACTGGAGCTAGATACCTTTCAAATGCCCTTGATACAGTGGAAAGTCCTAAAGAAAAACTGATACTGTAAGTAAGATACAGAGGATCTTTAAAAAAAACTAAATATTTTGGCAATGGGAACATGATGATAAGCATCGTTTAAGTCTAGCTTTACCATGAAAGCTAGAGAAGGGATCAGATGTAAAAGGGGATGAATGAAAAGTATTTGAGCTTTGGAATCTTGACAAACAATTTAAAAATGAAAGGTTCAGAAATGACCACCAGGATCCTTCCTTTTTGGTAACAGAAATATCCTTGAACAAAAGCTTTTGCTTATCTGACAGTGAGTCACTGGTTGTTTTAGTCCATGAGCAGGATGGGAGGAAACAGGGAGACTTGGATCACAGGGCAAGGTGGAAACCTCTGGAACTGAGAGAAGGATTTTAATTGCCAAATGTACCTTTGCTGAATTACATTTAAAACTAACCTGTCTATGAGAGCTTGGTTCCACAAAGGAAGATGAAGCCTCAGCGATATAGAGATGCTACTGGAGTGGGAGTGGGTGAGAGGACAAACAGGCAAGTAATTATGCTGGCTGGAAAGACTCTCTTTGATTTTTGGAGGCCTTCTCTTTTCTAAAAATCCTAAAAAAACTTGGGTATTACTGCTTAAATTGATTATTGAAAAAGGAAGCTAGGGAAGATGGGAAATTTGTATTTGCTTTAAAGTAGGGGTGAAATATCTGAGATACTTGAATCAACTTTCTCCTTTCATCACACTTTCTGAGCACCTCAGATGCAGGAGGATTAAATATAACTTGTTTATCTAATGGAAATTTAAAATGTCAGTTTTAACATTTTCAGGAAGGTTTTGAGAAAGAAACCGAAAACAAGTCTACTTATAATTGAGCAAGAAGCTGCAGCTCTGGTGGCCAAATCAGCAGCATCATAAACACATTTTAGATCATGCTTAGTAACAACAGACGCAGATATTAATGAGGCAGTCAAGGCATTTTTGTCTCAAAAGAAGGAAGGAAGAAGGGAGGTTAATAGTTAACGTTTGCATGTTTTCAAAATATAAAAGCAAATAGTTTAATGTGTGAATATGGCAGTTTAAAATCCTGAAAGATAAAGTAGCAGAAGAATAAAATTTCTTTCCCATCTTGTCAAAAGCTCTCCCAACCTTGTCAGACAGAATGGGGTTAGCAACAGTAATCTCTTCAGCAGCAGCAACAGCAGTTTTAAATATAGAAATTAGTGCTGGATCTGTTTTCAGGTTGGAATGCTTATGCATCTGATGTACCCTGTATAGCTTATCAGACTTCCTGGGTGCTGGAGCAAGACTATTTGCAAAAGTAGAAGCAGTGAGAAAAACATTAGCTAAAGCAGGCACCACAGGAGAAACAGTAGCTGATTTAGGCATATCCAACTGTAACAAACAATAATACATTTTCTGTGCAACAGGAATTTCATTCTCCTCCCACTGAAATATTTCTGTCATTTTTAGATAAAGTGAAAACTAAGAAGCACAGCAAACCGCAAAACTGTAATCCAAGCCAAATGGCTAAAGAGAAGAAATCAGGAGAACTTTTAAAGGTTTATTTCGTTAGCGCTTTCATTCACAAAATGTGTGAACTTCTTCAGACCTATATCTTAGATAAAGTTTCAAGAAAAGATACATTTTCAAGACACAAATCTGAAGTCATACTTTCCTCTAAATCAGGCTGCTCAGATTAAGAAGAAATTCCTAAGTTATCACCATTGCCCTGCAATGCCTCTTCTACAGATTTAAAATCAACATCAGAAAGAGAGGTAACTCTCTTTTTTTTTCTTGCCTAAAGAATTAGGCAAGGAAAAGGCAATAATGAGCTCCTTAGAAAATCCAAGCAAATCTTCCTTATCCGTGTAAATAAAGACAGGAAATTGATTGACCTATAGAAGGCATCTCTCATCTATCCTTTCTTCTGTGACTGACAAGTGGTTCTTTCTTCCTTGGCAAGGGCATCCCAATAGCCACAGATGATATGACTATCCCCCGGTCCTTGCTGAATATAGGTGCAACTCCAGAGGGACAGGGGAAACAATATTAGTGTTCTGAGAAATGAAGAACAGCCACAGCAGAGTCACCCACCAGCAACTAAGATGCAACTACACCTGGCTTTGCAGACAGGGGAGGGTGAAATGATGGAAATTGGTAGCTGCTCCACAGATTAGCTGAGAACGAGACCTCAGAAGTGGATAGAGAAGCCTCAATGAGTTAGAAAAGGGTATAGATAATGTGCAGTACTGAAGTAAGTAAATTGAAAGTCTCCCACTAGCACGATATCCTGTCCTAAATACTCAAACCTACATGCCTGTAAGAAAATTCTGTCAAAAATAGATCTTTTATACACACACACACACACACACACACACACACACACACACACACACACACACACACACACACACACACACACATATATATATATATTTATATTTATTTATGAAAATTAAGAAATGCATTTGTTCATGTAGTCAGAATTTCAAAAATAAATTTTGAAAATAGAAATGTTATTTATTCATAATGTTGATCTTGTTAATGCTGCTTTTTTTGTAATTCGATATTTTCAAAATACGCATGTTCTGCTTCTACTGTTCGAATATTAATATATCATCTAATCAGAACTAACACATTTGAAATATTGACTTCCACAATATCAACACAGGAAGAATGCCTCACTTACCTAAATTCATTATCTTTAAAGCTGGTAAGTGGAAACTTTGAAACTATACTTTCAACTAAACAGTAAATGAAGAAAGTAATTTCAAGCTTCTGATAATAAACCTATATATATATATATATATATATATATATATATATATATATATATATTACACATAAGCATTTATACATAAACTCCCTAGAATAATATTGACAAATCCAAAAACACTGGGTTTCCTAGCAAACAGAACATTTTGGTCAGAAAAACACACATTTTCTTGAGAAAATTTTAGTGAAAGATTTTCCACAATGGGGAAATTACCTCCCCAGTCTCAAAGGATTGCCATTCAACCAACAGTTTCATGGTACCTGCCAGAGGAGCACTTTTTGGCAGCAAAAAGCGCTGAAGAGATTTGCGCTCTGCCTTACGGAACTCCTTTCAAGCTCCAGACAGTCAGAACATGTAGAAGGCACCCAAAAACTTTGAAAGTTGGCTGTTAGAAAGACTAGGACTCAAATTTAGCTTGCTACTCTCACTTGAGAATGAAAAAGTGGCATGGCTGCTTCAGTACCATCTCCCCCTTGACAAACTCCTCCAGTGCTTGAAAAACTTACTGAGCTCTGATCACCTCAGATCTAGTTGGTTCCATCCTATTATGCCATAGAGTCAGGGCTGGCCCTGAAGTGGTTTTACATCACTGGATGTTGGGTTGAAATAGAGACTTGCATGAGTCCAAAGCTTACATTGAGAAGCCCAAACACTGAAGATCTGTTTTGTACAGAATAGTAAACTGACATATTAAGTCCTGGTGAATACATGAAGATTTTGACCAAGAATATGTTTGGCATTTATTGCAGAGGGTTCAGGATATGAGGTGTTAATCAGCCTATTTCTGAAGTTCAGGGTTTGATTTCTTCAGTCTTTATTTGCCTACTGTGTGACTTTGAGCAGCTCACGTGAACAGACAATGCTCTAGGGCAATGGAAAAATTGGCTTAAGCTGCTCAGTGGTCTCCTGGACAACATATTTAGTAACTGCCTGGGAATCTATGACCAACTAAACTTTTAAATGACATTAGCATGACCAGAAAATATGTGATATGTCAATACCATTTACTCTACAGCCTCCAGCCTAACTCTGAAATGAAAAGCCTAAAAATAAGTTGTAATTTTCTATAAGTATAATTAATAGCCATATACTGTGAATAAATGCTTTAATTAAAGTAATGTGCAAACTGGTTGCTGGGTCAATAGCTCTCAATAAAATTGTGGATTTCTGCTGAAATTTCTTATTTACTGAAATTAAAGCACTCAATAAAATAGTGGATTGGGTCTTGGTTCCTGTTTTGTTTTCTGCAGTAATGCGCAAACTAGATTGTTTTGAAACTACTTTCTATCTCATAATTTTTCAAAATAATAATCCAGTGTTATTACTATGCTAGGTCAGTGCACTTATAAAGCAGAATACATCCTGTTAATAAAAAGCATGAATTTTTGAACTGACAAAAGTGAAAATTAACACATTTAAGATGACCTTGCACAGAGACATTTATTTATTTACTTATTTATTTATTGACATGTGATTACTGGGAAAGTTTGAATGGGTAGGAACCCATTTTCAATGAAAGCCTGAGGAGAAAAGCTCCAAAGCATTACAAAACATTTTAAAAACAAAAAATTTACAGTTTTAAAAATAATATAAAAGACAATTTTATATTCTTCTTCTTTCAACTTTTCCCGGTTAGGGGTCACCACAGCAGATCACCTGTCCACTCATGATTGGCAGTGGAGTTTTACAGTGTTGAGTTGCCAGCCCGGCACCCAAACTTCCACAGAAGGCACACACATACATGCACTCACACCTAGGGCCAATTTGGAGTGTCCAGTCCACCTACAGCATGCCTTTGGGATGTGGGAGGAAACCAGAGCACCTGGACGAAACCCACACGACCACAGGGAGGACATGCAGACTCCACACAGAAGGCACCCCAGATGAGGATTGAACCAGATAACCTCTTACTGTGAGGCAGCAATACTAACCGTTGCACCACCGCGGTCATTATAATGTTCCCTAATATATACTGTAAAGAAAGCGTACCTCCTAATGCTAAAGTACAGCTATCAGTAACAAGTAAAAACAGTATTCAAAATGAAACGCTGTACAACAATGGCCAATGATGTAAACTTCTCTTGGAGAATAGGTAGTGTGGTTAAGTGATATAAAACGTTAAAAGTGCAACATATATAGCAAAAAACTTGCATAAATTTCCAGTACTTAAATTAAATGCGCTTACAAGATATTCACGTTGTGAATGCAGCTATACCAAAGTGAAATGATGGCTCCAAAGTATCCAGTCTTATGATGGCTTCAAAGTATCCAATCTTTTTGGTCTGATATACAAAGTATCTACACTGAAGATGTAGTAGCTGCTATGTGACTGTGATGATCTGTGATAACAGCTTAACCAGTCTAACAGATCAAATAAAAGCTTCTAGCTTTAATGGCAGTTAAAATTCTTTTACTGTAGAAAAAGTTAAAATTTTCATGTCAAGTTAAAATCTTGATGTAGAATAAAACAGTCCCTCTGTATTACAAATGATAAGCGCTTTCTGTATCTTCTTCAGATCGTAGAGAATGGGACTGGAAGTTCCTTTTTATAGTGCTTGCTTCCTTTACTGTTGGGACAATCATTCAATCATCACACTGTCAATCAGCTGTTTAAATGCACCAATCCTCTTTCCTCTCAGCTATACCTTTTGCTTTAGAGGGGTGTGACCAGTCACACCTCCATGTTAGCTAATAGTTGGTCTTCTAGCTTTTAGTATAGGTTTCAGTGGAATATATACTGTGGCTATAATGTTGTTTTGATAAATTCTAATTGTCACATATTTCACTTGCAGATTTTTTACTCTAACAGAAAAAAAAATGTGTACCAACATACTTGCAAGAAGTGGAAAGGAGCACAATATTTGTAGTGTGGGCAATATGCTGATATGAAGAAAAAAACTACCATAAACAAAACTTTAGAGTTTAGAAAGAATTGACAAGATCAATAAAAATGTACACAGCACAGCTTCAAATCACATAAAGTTTTAAAATGTAAGCAGAGGTATTAGCACAGCTCACAGATACAGTTTTGTGGACACCCTTGACCAACTCTTAAGTAAACTAGGAACCCAGCTTTTAGCATCATTACTAAATTCTATTGCTTCTCATTTGTTATCTGACCTAGATATCAGATAAAAGAAATAGCAATCATGTAATTTAAAACATTCTATTTATTTAGTTTATGGCAATTTTATATGCAGAATATATAAATTAAAAAAATGTATGTACTGATTTCTCTATGTGTTTAATTAAATGTAAATGTAATAATGAATATGAGGATATAAATATTGACTGTTAAAACATGCTTCTTAGAAGGCAAAAATATTAAGGTAAGAATAAAAGGAAGAGTGTGAGGCAGATACAGCTTCAGCGTATCGCAACTGTTACACTGTTCCAAATATGTTGTCTGTGCGCCAAAAGCAAAAAAGTTAAAAAGTTGAAAAGTTACCAAAAAGTTACCAAGCAGACCAATAGTTCTGAAGCATTCCCAGCTCCTTTCAGTGAATTTTTAGAGCGTTACCAGCTGGACTAAAATGTCTAAGCATTACCAGCTTAACTGCACCATACTATCAACCAAAACTTGCAAACCAGTATTCCAAACAATACAATTTCAGTAGCGTTCCACTTCTCAGCCAATAAATCCCTTATTTAGAAGAAGCAACTTTCATTTCACCTCATTTCACCAACAAAAGACGGCTCGACCAAGATAATAATCCAAAAGCTTTATATTTATTCAGTATACAACAGATTGGCTAGCGCTTTCACCCATAGGCTTCATCAGGCCACTTATAACTGATATACAATTCAAATATATTTATAATACTATTTAAGGAAGTGACATTAATTTAAATAGTATTATAAATATATTTGATTGGCCGAGAAGTGGAACGCTTCTGAAATTGTATTGTTTGGAATATTTATTCTAATTAAATGTAAAGTTACTAAAGGAAAGAAAAAGCTGCCAAAATCATAATTTTCAAAACTGTTATCTTTAGCATAAAGGAAATATATTTGTTGACCACCTAACTAGAGCTTACTAAATTTCTTACAAGTATTTCAAATTATTCAAAGTATAATACTTATGATGTTTCTGAGATAACACTATTTGCACAAAGTTTTAAATAAATAATCAGGTAATGGAAGCATTATAAATGTGTTTAAAGTTAAATTCAAATTAGATACTTTAGAATATCTTAGAAATATCTGAGTTATGTACATAAAACAATCATTACTATCACCCATGAAAGGGGCAAATGATCAGGATACTCTTTCTACCTTAGAACAAATGAATTTGTATTGAGGTACATAAGTATAGGCTTGTTGTAAATGTTAAACACATATGGAAACAATATGTTTACTTGTTGTGCCAATTCTAATGCATATAGGGTTAGAAAGATTTATATTTAAGTAAATAACATTTAATGTATTAATATATAAGTTTTCATTTTCAGTTATAAAGGAATTTATTTGTGAAACCATATGTAACTAAATGTTTGAATAAAAATAAATACTCAGCCTTGTTAATTTTCTTTATTGTATCTATTACTAAGGGAAGGAGTTGTTACTATTATGATTTCAAAGCAACATTAATGTTTGTACAGTGACCATGTGATCTGAGGTCTGTCTTTAGTGAATCATGACTGAAATGGGGATATAATTTGAGGTACATAAGCTTAATTTTGTTATCAAACAGTATATCACAGATATTTTACAATTATTATTACTTAGTATAATGGGTCTATAATTTGCTGATTTAGTGGGCCATTATTAGATTTATGGATTAGAATTGCCTTAAACTAATTTAGGTATAAATAAGTTATGCCTTTTTTTTAATAAAACTAAAGGTTGATATTAAACTTTTACTGATTTTTGAGATCTTTTTACAAAATTCTGAAATTAACCCATTTTACCCTGATGCTTTATTTTTATAGATTTTATTACAGCATGGACTTCATCAGAGCAAAATGTTTGGTCAAGTGTTGCCTTTAACTCAGTAAGAATTTGAAGAAAGTTAAACAGAATATCAATTACCTGCATTAGTACTTGTCATAATTTTCATACAATGTGAAATATAGGCCTTTAAAGTGTTCAAAGAGATTCTGTATTAGGTATAATTTTATTTATAGATTTTGCAATATATATATATATATATATATATATATATATATATATATATATATATATATATATATATATATGCATATTCTCAGTGCAGATTGGGGCACATTCATAGCATTTAGCAATCATTTTTGCCTTACACCAGTACAAATGAGGATTTAAGATAGCAATTTACTTACTTTTTAGGTGTTTGATTAACTTTTCAGTTTTAGTATCCTAACCTATGATCTGGGAGGCTACTAATGTTTTTAGTGTTTCCAATAATTTGTTTTATATTTTTGTTTTGCTTTTATGACCTCTTAGTTAATTTTCATTGTGATCCAAAACATATCAAGTTTAATCTTGGTATTTTTAATATTATCTGAGGATTCATTGAAAATGGAGTTCCCTTTTTATTCACTTGACATAGATTTAAAATCATTTAGTTTGGTATATGATTGCAACCAATTTGTTGAAGTGACCACAATTTAATCTGATTGCATTTTCAGGTGTTCTGAGAAGAAATGTAGTTCTATTAAATTGAAAATGTATTTATTTTCTGGCCTAAGTATTCAGAAATCAAAAATAAATATATTTTAGTAAAACAATTGTGCAGGTTATAAAAGAAAATTGATAGCTTCTGGAGCAAAACAATCCATATTAGTCAATTATAAAAACTCTAAAAATCTCATAGTGATTTAGGAGCAGTCTAATTATGCACTTTAACATTTGATATTCTGTATATATTTAATGCAATTTTATAAACTTGCGTAACAGTTCTATGACAGAAGCTCGGAAATTTAACAGATCAAAAAAGCAGAGGGGATAGATATTTAAAATAAGAGTGGGTTAATTCTATCTTTAAAATTTATATAATGAAATCTAACTGAAGGGTCAAATAAAGAGTCTTAACTATTACTGATATGGAGATTTGACTTACATAGCCACGCAGATTTATTTCTATGTGTATCGACAGAAACAATAACTTTTAATCACCTTTTATTGATATTGTTCCATTCCTCCACTTTAATTGTAATTTCTTGTATTAATCAAACTGATCTTACAATATCTAAAACAAATTAAAAATTTAATTTAATGTATGTGGACTCTCTAGCCTGTTTAGATTCTATGACATTATATTACATATAATGTCAGATTAAAAAGGAGATTTCAAATGGAGTATGTTCCATACACTGATATTTACAGTATTGTTATACCAAAATGTAACAGGAAAGTTTACTGGTTTGATTAATAAGTCAGGTAAAAACATTTTGCAGAATGACTGTTGTGTCATGATTTTTGCTAGCCTATGTCCTTTTATTTTTGAGATGAGAAAACTACTGAAATTTCTACACCAAAAGTTTATTTTAAATAAGTAGAATTTCTTAAAGGAATTATACATTTCTAATTTAGCATTCTAAGCAAGAATGCAACAACAGAAAAATTAAATGTATAATATTTATTCAGAACAGAATGTGAACATTTAGATTAATCCAGATATGAAACATTTCTGGAAACTGATTATTAAATTCCATTTGGTTATGTTTTGGTAACTACTTCATGCAATTTTGTAATGAGAACAAAACATAACTATTTTCTAGAAACAGTGTAGAATATATTTGAAAGTCCAAACAAACGTTATAAATAACAAGTTGTTGGATGTCAAACAATAACTTCATAAGTATGAAGTGAACAATAAAATCTAGTGATAAATGCATTTGCTTATAATAATCTGTATCATTCCTTACATTATAAAAACTATTACATTGATAATGGGTAGCAGAGTGGCTATTACATAACTTGAGCTTGCAGTCATAACAACTCAAAGTATAACAGATTTTTTAGATAATATATTTTAAACTGTACAGATGCAGAAACAGGTAAGATACAGTATGTAGCATAACTAATATAACTAGCTAGATCATTGGGACAAGAAAAAGCATACTATTTAAATGATACTTTAACATATATATTCCATACTGCTGCTAGAAAATGCTGTTATTTGGAAAGTGCTTTACACACCATTAGGTAACTAAGAAACAGATTAATACTTTTATAATGAAAAACACTCTTAGAAATAATGTACCATCAAAAATGAAATTGATGTTAATGGCAAAAACATGGTCTCAGCATTCCAGTAATTGAAAACCCTTATTTACCTTTGAAGAGTATCACTTCAGCACATGGAGAAATGCAAAAATGTCAACATTATTTAAGTATGCAACTTATATGTCTTTTGGGTTATCCCAGTTAGGGGTTGCCACAGTGGAACTCCAGTCCACTAATGCAACTTACTATAAGCAAATACAGATGAATAAAGCAGCCTCAACTAAAACAAAAAAGGATGCATAACAAATAATATGTATATACTAAGATTAAAGGAGTGTGGTAACGTTGTTATTAGTGTCTGCAGTTTACATTGTATGTGTATCTAAAATAAACTCAAATGTACATTACAAGTTTACTTTGTTTTTATAACTCAAGTTATTTAAATAAAATAGTTTAATTATGTTCTCTGAGCCATCATTTAATATATATGAAGTTTGTGCACATCACTTATCAGAAGAACTACTCAACATTTAAAGATATTAATCATGCATCTCTACATGTTAACACTTTTGTAAATTATACAGTATATGCACTTGTGTTAATGCTGAAAGTATACAGTTGGAGTTTCCAGTCATTGTCAACTTGCATGACAATACAAAGTACTTTCATTTTGAATAAACTATTTTACTTTACTTTGCATAGATTTAAATATAGTTACAAACAAGGAAAGGATACAACTGGCAAAAACAGACCCTAAAGTAGAGTGACGGGGCCAGATGCCTTGGGCATGAGTAGTTAGGAGGTGACTGACACTGAAGATGAGTAAGTCAGTGGCACAACCGCTGTTGCTGGATGGATGTCAACTATTGTAGCTACAAATAGTATTGTTAATCTTTTGAGCAGCTGTGACTGAAATTCTGGCTGAGTAAATAATTCAAAAAAACTCTCTGCAGTGTTTCTGTGTTAGGAAATCTAGCAAGGAGCTAGCTTATTGCTTTGCTATAGTTTCTGAAAGGCATTTTAAATAGAAAGTTCTCAAAAAGCTGTTAAGAAAAATAATAGCTCTTTGTTTATGGTTAGAGATGTTTTTTATTTTTCTTTTTTAACTTTTGCTTCTTAGTTCTAGAAAATTTCTTTTTTGTCAGCTTTGTTTGAGAGAGTCTCCATTTGGAGGATTACTTAGTGTGCCATTTGACCAACATACATCTCTAACAGCTGGATTGGTAAGACAGATCTAGTGGAAGAGCATGTCACAAAAGGCAAGCCTTCCTAGGTTGAGAACACAGCCCTGCATTTAGACAGGAAGACTCTAATTATGATAGATAGACTAAAAATGGGATCTTATGTTGTTCAGAGTGGGATAACATGGTGAGATGGTACCCTGGACAATTTCCAGAGTGACACTTCCTCACCCATGAGTTGAAAATAAATGAAAACTCCAGCCAAGCTACAACTTCCAATGATTGACCTCCCAAACCTACTGAGACAGAGGGACATGGGATATATGCAAATGACCCTTATGAACTTCAGGTGTTTCAGCTAATGGACAATTTCAGGCCAATAAAGCCAAACCCCACTAGCTATGATATGCATATTTCAGCCTTGTTATGACCTCATCAGCATAGCACAAGCAGAGTGTTGGACTAAGCATAAGAAACACAGGGTTGTTATACCCAGATGATGTCCATTATCATTAGGATGACTGCAAAATACCCCAACTAACAAATTAAAACAAAGAGTGAGAAGGTCACACTGAAAAAAACAATCAGTAAAAACTAAATGAAAACTCCAGCCAAGATAGAACTTCCAATGAGTGACCTCCCAAACCTCCTGTGACAGAGGGACATGGGATATATGCAAATGACCCCTATGAACATCAGGTGTTTCAGCTATATGACGATTCTGATTGCCCATGACTTTTACATTTGAAGTCGTTTTAATGGACAATTTCAGGCCAATAAAGCCAAACCCCACTAGCTATGGATATGCATATTTCGGCCTTGTTATGACCTCATCAGGATAGCACAAGCAGAGTTTTTGACTAAGCATAAGAAACACAGGGTTGTTATACCCAGCTGATGTCCATTATCATTAGGGTCACCCATGAGTTGAGGAAAAAAACATCTCCAAATGTCCTTTCAAACAGCTAGGCTAGCTCCTTGATGCAGTCACATGTGCACATGTGTGAGAGCAAACACACACACACAAACACACACACTAAAAGCAAATGCAATTCATTTAAACAGCCCCAGTAGCAGCCATTGCCTGACTGTTGACTCCTCTGCCATGCCAAAAAATACCATTAAACAGCTTGCACAACCGGCAATCCTCCCACCCTTGCCCCATTCTGTGGTACTAAATGTAAGTCTTTCCCTGCTAAACAGAGGCAATCAAATCACATATGTTCAAAGTAATTTGTAGCACACTCTGATCCCATTTAAGGAAAATACATTCTAACAATGTTTATAAGTTCCTAAACAATCCAGTGCCTTCTAGCAGCACAACCAAAGTACAGACCAACTCTTTATCGTTCACTGATATAACATATATGCTGCAAAATTGTACATGAACCAGAAATGAAGCAGAGATGCTGCTAAGTGACACTACTACACTTCTGGATCAGTTAAGTGATTAAATCAGTATGAAATATAGAAAGAAGGTAAGTTTGTGTAATACAATTAATACTTAATGTTAGAAACAGAAAAACATATAAGGGCCAAACTTGTCAGAATAACATATCCAATTGCTAGTTCATCTATATTTGCTTTCACTTGCTGCACATAAAACTTGCAAAGTACTTTGGAAGAGTCAATATTCCTAGCAAGATGGGTCTTAAACTCCTTAAATTACAACAATGCTGAATTAGTCAGAACTAAACTTTCCAGTCTGGCCTAAAGTTAAAATGAGTCTCACAGATAGGCAATGGTGGCTGGTAACTTCAAATCAAACGGGGACTGCAGGAGACAGTTGAATGGGTGGGGACAACAGAACAGGGTGTGCTCAAAACCACAACAACTGGAACTTTAATTAAATATGCTGCCCTGGGTGCCAAACCATCATTACAAGAGTCCAGTCAAGACAAAATGAAATGTAGAAGAAAAAAAAGATTTCAGTGCATTGGATACATGACAGCTTACTTAATATCTAGATGGAAACAAAAAGGTTGTGAGGCATGAAAAAATAAATTATTTTTTAAATACATTACTGGAATGCCAGTCAAAATCAAGTATATAAAAAAATCAAGCAGCACTCAACTCAAACCACTTGTCCTTGCACTGCAGTTCTAATTATAATTTATATTCAGCTTTATAAAAGTACTAAGTAACATGCTGAAAGTAGCAATCTCTGTGATGCCCCCACTTGTAAAAATGTTCCTAGTCCAAAAAAGACCTGCTGTCTGACAATAACTATCTACTTGTTTCATGGATAAAATAGGATCAAAGTACAAAACAAATAGCAAACAAGAAACAAGCTCAAGATAAATTGCTTAAAGGATTACTACACAGGTTATGGACCACACATGATAGATTGGCATTCTATTTAGTTTACGGGTAAATCCTGCAAAGATGACTGCAAGTCTCCAACAAATGTAATGAGCTTCTGAAAATACTGTAATACTGTCCTTTATTACAAATACTGTCATATGTATTTTAATACCTAAGGCTTATACGTTACCTAGTTATGTAAATAGTCTCTGCATGGCAACAACAAAAAGGCTTTCAATGTTAATAATTCTTTAACAGTATGCTTATTAAAGCTTACTTGCATCTTACAATCTCAGACAAGCTTACCTGATTGGTCATTAAAGCATTGCTACTTTAACACAGAGCAACAGGGCACTGCAACAGCATGCATTTTCTGAATAATAAGAAGCATAAATCAACAGTATAAAAATATGACAGAAAACCAGAACATTCTGCAAAATCAAGGACAGATGAAAAGCCACTGTTGTACTTGTGTCTACCTTGGATGGGGGAATACTCTGCAGACTTACCCTGCATAACTGCTCCTTGTCTTGCTCGGACACATCCAGAGTCACTAAATGGGGGGATGGGGTGGTGGGGTGCAACAAGTATGAAACAATTTGAAATGTCTCTGGCTGACGGTGATGGCTCTAACATATTTGTCATACCTATCAACCTCAGAGCAAAAAATCTGGACAAAGCCATACACAGAAGTGGGACAAAGGCCCAAAATAAGGACACATTTTAAATATTGCTGTTATAAACTTAGAAAGATAATAGAATACGAGTAGGTCTTGCATTAGTATGAATTTTCTGAAGGGTATGAAATCTGAAACTCAAATGTCTGTCATTATTTTCTAACTTCAATCTTTAATGATTTGCCACTAATTTGCCAGAAAACCACAATTTTATTGAAAAACGGACCAAAAATGTGATGCAAAAAATATAAAATTGCCACACAGTACAGCTGGAACCTGTCAAAGAAGGGTTACTTTTTTAATATTAGTACTGTTAACTTGAGCAGATGACAAAATAAGAGAATCTACATGCATTTCTGAAATAAAAGTAATCTATAACTCTGATCATTACAGTTATTTATACTTGTAAACTCTCCACATTGTCTTCCAAAATTGCCATTTTGCAGTGGGATTACTAGGGGGAGAGCAACATTTTCAGCCAAAATCAGGGAGAGTTGAGAGGTTTGACTATTCCTAATTCTATAAAGCAATTTATTTGCATGTACCTCTCAACCTCTTAATGCAGGAAATCTGTACAAGGCCAAATATATTGGGGGAACATACAAACAGTACTAAACATTTCTCTTGTATAAACTTAGATAGTTGATAGAATAACAGGTCTTGCTTTAGCGTGCATTTTTCTGAAGGTTATGCAGTCTCAAACTCAATGTCTGCCATTATTTAGTGACTTCATTCCTAAATGATTTGCCAGAAAACCACAACTTTTATGAGGAACAAACCAAAAATAAGAAGCAAAAATCTATTCATTCTGCAAAAATCTGGACAGCTGAGAGGTATAGATCAGCCGGGGATGTCTTTGAGTTTGCCGCCCTTCCCCCCTCACAAAATCATGGTTGAATGGAGCCTCCCCCCTGCAACCATCCCAATGTCCCATTACTTGGCTATTTCTCCCCATTTACCATAAACACTGTAATGTGCATACTGCTTTACTTCTGTGATGATTTGGATTTCATATGAAAGTTTTATTTAGCATTTTACAGCACAAAGACTAATAGATATCTGCTAAACAAAGCAATCCAGTTTCACAATGAAAATAGACTTAGCATTAAAACTTCTCTGACCTTGAAACTCACATTCATTGAAACAGCATTGAAACCCACATTCAAAGAAAATACATTTTGCTAGTGTTAGATAAAGATTAATGTTACGCTGTTTTCAAATCATAGGTCCCTTGCACATGAAACATACATGTGTTCTTTGATACACCTTCTTGATTGTATTAAATTATATTCCTTGTATAATACAGTAATTGTTAGAGGGCATTTTAAATTTATTGTTTTGAAAATTTTTCCAGTACTATGTACAACTGAGTTAAAATACAATACTTAAAACAAATAGAACTAATTTAACAATTGTTTACTTTACAATGCCACAACCCTCAACTGTAGCTTCATCTTCCAAGTGAAAACTAAATATGGACTACTTAAATTAAAGACTGCTGTGCAAGAACAATGCAAAGCAATTTTACTTATATAGTACAGTGTCTCATGCATAATTTTCAAATATTATACCTCAATTCACAATCTAATCAAGTCATAAACTTCCAATTAACTGACAGTCTTTATTCCCTCTGCTTTAACCCCCTCTGCTTAAAACTCTTGTTCTAATGTACTGCTGAAGTTCTTCAGACTCTAGGGCTACACTGTAAGCAATCTGAACCTCTTCTGTTTGTACTGTAACAATGTAATGGATGTTTTACAAACCTATTCACCTATTTCTTTGATTCTATAGAAACTGCACAAAGTATTCCTGTCTCTATTACTGCACTATTTCCTTTATTTTCTAGACAACTATGTATACATACATTTTTGACATGCAACTCTGTAATTATCAAACATTAATATTTTCTTGTGCCAACACTGAAATTGTTTGTCATTCCTGATCAGTCTTAAACCCCAATCAACAAATGTAAAAGTCTCCCATATCCATGTTTTCTTCCCAAAATTAGATCTGCATAAGGGTTCATATACAGTACTAAGTAACCAAAGAGTGTACTATAAACTCTTTCCACTAAGAATACAAGATCCAGTTACCTCCTTTGCTGAAGAAGGCAACTGCTTCTTATTGTAAATTTTTGTAATATTTTTTAAGTCCAGGTGATGGCTCAGAAACGAGAACTACGGTCTCAGATGCCAACTAATGCACAAACTCGTCAGCCATGCTAAAGCTCTATCTTTTCAACCCAACTACAAGAGCAGCTTTATTATAAAATAAAAAAAAATTATAAAGCTACAAAATTCAATATGGTGAATATATTTCACTCTAAATTAGGCCTTGTTAGCTGCAGCTTACAGACTATTTCTAGAAATGCCCACAAATAATGCATACTGTAGCTTCTACAGTAAAGAAGGTAAGCCTTTGAGACCAGCTGTAACCTGCAAATTAATGTAAATGCTATGCCTTGGCACTGTTAACTTGTTGAGCTATTTAAATTATTTCAATACCCGCAAAAACATAATGCCTCCTGACAAGAATAAAAATGAAATCTGTTTCTTTCAAAAAAACTTAAGTGAAGTGGAAACCACCTGGGGAAATGCTTTGTAGTCTCTACTTACACATCCTACTATATTGCTGACTACCAACATGATCTTTAATCAGTAATAGAAAGACGACTGTCCTTAATTTAAGCAATGCCACACAGCAAAACATGATACGAAAGTAGTGCCATGGACACAAAGTATGTCTGTTACTTGTCAAGTTATTTCTTAGCTTCGTGTTTTATTTAGATCTGTTTCAATTGTGGGGCATAATGCACAAATAAAAGCATAAAAATTCCACATACAGCAAAACCTCACTGGTCAGAGCCCTATTTACTCAGCCAACACAGCTGTACCACCATGACGCTTTAATCTGGGGCAGACTGTAAATAAAGCCAACAAGCTTCTGGATGTGCATGTTTCAACACATTGTCAACTTCTGGCTAGCTACAGAAGTGATCAAGTGCACCGAAGCACCTACAGCTGTTTTCAAGCCTATCAACATGTTCTGAAGCTCAATATCAACAAAACCAAAACCAAAACCCAAAAAAATTCTGGTCAGGAATAAATAAACTACTCCATCCAGGCAACACCAAAACACCTACCCCAGCTAGTTTAGCACAAACCCAACCTAACATAATAGCCAACACCTTTAACAACTTCTTCTCTCAAACAGTCACCTCACTTGCAAGCACCATGACTCCCCCCATCCCTCCAAATTACCCCCACTCTAAACAGTACCCACATGCTAAAGTTTGAGACCGTCTCAACAACCTATATACGGAAACTACTTTCTAAACTAAAACCCTGCACTCCTTCTGCTGACAAACTTCCAGCTGAATATCTACAACTAGCTGCAACCGAAATAGCCTACCCAGTCTCCATCTTAATAAACAGAACTATAACAGAATCCAAAATCCCATCCTGCTGGAAAATCTCCCATATTATTCCCCTCCATAAAGGAGGGAACTCCAACGAACTCTCCAATTTTCGACCTATTGCCCTTCTATCTCCTCTATCCAAAATAATGGAACGCTGCATTCACCATCAACTTCTACATTATCTCTTGAATAACAACTTGCTTGTAGACTCTCAACATGGTTTTAGACCGTACCACAGTACTTCTACTGCCCTTCTCTCCTTCACTGACACTATCAATAAAAACCGAAATAACAACCTGTTCTCCTCTGCGCTATTCTTGGACCTCTCAAAAGCATTCGATATGGTCAACCATCAACTTCTCCTTGATACCTTAAAATCCCTCTCACTGGATTCACAAGCATTACAGTGGTTCAACTCATACTTGACTAATAGAAAACAAGCAGTCCTTTGGGACAGCCATCTATCCTCTCAACTCCCAATTACTATTGGCGTCCCACAAGGATCCATCCTAGGCCCCCTACTTTTCTCTATTTTCATTAATAACCTGCCCACTTCCCTCCCAACATCCACTTGTATACAATATGCAGATGATTCCACTCTCATCTGCTCTGCTTCTTCCTCAGCTGAACTCCACTCTGCTACCCAATTAGTCTTCACTGCAGCAGAAAAATGGTTTCAACATATCTGTCTCCTCCTAAATCCCAAAAAAAACAAACTACTACTTTTTACCCCAACCTGTAAATCCACCCCAATCTCTTTTTCCATAACATCCTGTAATGGCACTGTCATCAAACCTGACGGTTGCACTAAACTGCTAGGCGTCACCATAGACAATCAGCTAAATTTTGACTATCACATTGATTTAACTATCAAGACAGTCAATAAAAAGATTGGTGCCCTATACAGACTAAAGCCCTATCTTACTGCTACTTCCCGAGTGGCCCTCGCCCAAACTCACCTTATTTCTACATTAATGTACGCCTCTCCTTCCTTTATCAACTTATCTAAAGCTAATCTTCAGAAACTGAATACTGCCTACCACAGTATAGCCAGATTTGCCACTGGCTCTCCATTCCAAACTCACCACTGTCTTAACTTAAAGAAACTAAACTGGCTTGAACTCCCAAACCTAATACTCCTACAACAACTGATCATCACTTTTAAAATTCTACATTACCCTCCAATATACCCATACTAAATAAACTCATCACACCTTATAAAAATCTCACGACACTTAGATCAGCCAACAAGCTACTAGTTACTACTTTGAAATCTCATAACAAATCAGGTGATTCCCTATTTGCAAACACTATCGGTTCTTACTGGAATAAACTTCCCACAGAACTGACCTCCCTAAGCTCATGTCACCTTTTCAAAAAACAGATGAAAACTCACCTACTAATTCACTGGCTATGTCCCTGCTCCAATCCCGACTGAGCTCAGCATTTTTATTACTCTCTCCAGTCTGCTACTGTGTATTCTTTCCGCTCCCGTTCTAACTTAGACTGACTTCATCAGCCCCCTTTATTGGACCTTCACTCTTTTTTCTCTCAAATTTCTGTTTGCCTCCCCTTCTAGCCATCTATTTTTTCCGTCTCTTGCTACCTTTAGCTGACCTCCTATAATCCTGCTACCTTTGCATTTCATCACTATCCTGTTTCCCCCCTCTCCTTTTCCAACTGGATACTCCCGACCTTTACTAAATCCATAATACTTGTACCAAACAGATAATATACTTTTCCCACTTTCTGTCTACCTTATTTTCTGCCTTTTCCTTATCTTTAACTACATAATTACCTGTTAAACTTCCAACCTGCTCTTTTAACACTTTATATTAACAGATTTCTTGCTTTTTGCTAATACCTAATTTGTTATCATGACTACTGACTAATGATTTTTTTTTTTTTTTTTTTTAACTTGACTAATGATATTTTTTAACTTTACTTTGTATTTTAGATACTGGAGCTTATCTCCTTAGCCCCTTAACTGAACTTTGTTTGTCATCTACTCAGACTAGTCCAGGAAAACTGTATATTCATTTGTATTTTGCCTCATTACATTATGTTAGTATTAGTTTAGTAATGTTTTCGTAAACTGTATTGTCTTATTCTGATAGTGGAGCTTTTCTCCTCGGGCCTCTGCTGAAAATGGACATGTATCCAGCCAGACTAGCCCGGTTAACAAATGTAAAATAAATAAATAAATAAATAAATATATGCTACGGTACTTCTCAATCAAGAGTATTACAGTTGCAACTACATCTTCTGTTCAACAGATCCAAGAACTATAGTGTCAGGCAATGGCTGTTCAATCCCGTATTCCTTCACATCAAAACTAATTGTAATCCCCTTCACTTAACCCCAAACATATGCAGGTACTCCATTTTAGCTTCCAGTCATACATCAAAAGAAAACACATCAGGGTGATAATCCAAATACTGAACCTTTAAGAAGGACTCTCGAGATCCATATTTTCCAATGCTACACAAAATTAAGACAATCCATGTACAGCTTGACCCAGAAAATCACTCGACCCAGGACACACACACAACTACCTGAACTGATCCTCTGACACATCCTCTCCAGAAAGAAAATTGAATTCTCTGTTTCTCAATACTCCACTTGTGCTTCTTGACCCAGAAAAATTGCTGTACTCCACTCGACCCGGGAATAGAAATAAATTGTTGATGCCGGAATGTGCATCATGCCAGTTCCTCTTTTTTAGTGCCAGAATTTGAATGCACGCACAGACTGCAGACCTTGCAGTCTGATCCCCTTCCAGTCTATATGGTTGCAACTGCATAGACTTCTGGGGCTTCTGTAGACTGCTGCCTTCTTCCTGAATCTGGACTGGTTAAACAGCAGTCCGGATTCAAGTTACTAAGGATGTGTGCATGAGTTCCGAGATGTTTTTACAGCTGGGCGTGCTGCAGTCCTGCAGTCCAATATCACGAGCCACCACTGCAGATTGGAGCTACAGCCTTTAATGAGCAGATTTGAGGTTTTCTGTCTGTTTACAAAAGCACTTAAGTCATTCAGTGAGCAAGAACAGTTTGAAATCAAAGCACATATTACCCAATTGCACTGCTTTTCTCAGCTTTATCACTACAATCTGCTCTTGTGTTCTTGTATAGCTTTGTGACTGTGTGGTTTGACAAGCGTTCACTAGTGACACCTTGTGATCATGTTATTCCTTTGCCAGGGCTATACCAACTCTCTGATGGTCCACAAAATGAAAGTGTCCTCCTTATGGAAGCACACTTCTTGTGAGGCTTTGAGCAAGAGCTTAATCTCTTTTTTTTTTTTGGGGGGGGGGGTTGCTGTTCTGTCTCAATGTTGCTTAGATATCTAACCAACAAACTGACTTAGTTGCTACCCATCATGCACTCTACTGCTTTCCAGGATACCACATGCGAGGTATAAATTGCAGGTTCATTGTGCTTAATTGTATGGAATTTTGTCGTAATTTATACAACTTAACACACTTCTCAACATATTTTATATCAGACATGTCTCCACTATTTATTGAAACTGTATATTTTGTGCTAAGGCATAGCTGCACTGTTTTATTTACCACCTCATTGAATTCATTCAGCTAATGCATTCTTCACTGTGTATCTCTGGAATACTTATTCTAGTCAGTACACTGTGATTCAACCTTCAAAGTTATACTGATGTGATGCAGTCTTCACCTGTTTTGTTGTTGTCTGTTGTAGCTATCTAAACCCTGCTTACTCCATGCAGTAGATTTTGTTAGCACATCCTTTAGTTTTATGATTTTGTACTAAGCTATGACCCTGAAGAATCTTTAGAAGTTTAACCATGCATTCCCATGAAGGTATTTTAGTCCCTGTAATTTAAATATAAGCAACCTGTAGCAGGCAGAACTTGTACCTGTTACCTCCTTCCTTAAGGAACAATAATGCTACTCCAGGGATGAATTTGCAATTTCAAATCCATTATTCCAGATTACATTTGAATAGAGTAAGAGAAGTACTTTGTTTTATGTGGAGGGGAAGATCATTCCATAGAAGTTGAATTCTCTGTGATACATACTTATCCCTCCAGTATGTCCTGTTCTGTTTATGTTGCAGAAGAGATTAAGATCTCTTAAGTGGGAGTTTATGCCACTGTTGGACTTGTGGATATGGAGTACAACTGAGAGGACAGGATCTGCTGAGGCTCTGTATGTAAGGCAGAAATTACCCCCCGCAACTTGTATGATACTGGTTATAGGGACAAGGCTTTGAGATGATCAGTGCAGTTCCTGTGATTTAGTCCTTTGATTTTTTTGGTGAGAAAATGCTTTAGGCATTGAACGTTGTGCCAAGTGCTTGAACAGGTACATGCCAAAATGAACATTATATTCAATGAGCTATCTATAAGTGCTGAATACAAAGGAATGATCCTATCTCTAGACCTAGAAACTATACTCATCAATAAACCATGTAATCAAAATGGTCTTTCTTACAATAGTGCATACATGGAGATTAAAGGAAGGATCACTGACTACATAGGTTCCCAGGTCCCTAACTATTGGACTGATTTTCAGGAGTGTGTCGTCCATGTACTAGTTGCAGGGGATGCTGTGCTTGTCAAAGGATATTATTATACATTTTCAGCATTTTTTTAATCTATGGTTTTGACACCAACTATTTGTATGGGGAAGGCTCTCTTAGAGGATCCCAATGTCCTCTGGAGAGTTAATAATGGCACTTTGTTTAACGTCATTAGCAAACTTAATGAAACACTGTCTTTGACTACCACAAAAAAATGTCAAAGAGAAGTAGCACAAGGACACTGCTGGTGACAGGTCTTTTAGAGGAGATGGAGTTGCCCACCTGAATTTCCTGGGTTCTATTTGTGAGCCAGTTGGCTATCCATCAAATTACATAGGGATTGACATTTAGTTGGGAGAGTTCATTAACAATACCTGCGTGTTCATGATGTTGAATACCCTAGCGAGTTCTACATGTGTGGTATGTACTGATTTGAACTCAGCCATTGATTCATTAACCTTCTTGAAGAAATAAACCATGTTGAGTAGGCAGGATCTGCCCTCGATAAAACTGAATTCGCTTGAAACAAGGATTTGTAGGTTGCTGTATTCTTGTTTATTGATTACTTAATGATCTTTTCTACAACATTATACATAAGGCTAATTAAATGTATGGGTCTATAATTAACTGTGTCAGTAGCTGCCCCATCCTTGTGTGTGTGGGGGGGTGACTGTTACTGTCCTCCATTCATCTGGCACATGCACTGGAGGCTGATATTGAATAATCTTGGTAGATAGTTTGACAAGCCATCTTTCAGGCTAACCATTCGGCATCCCGGTATATCATTTGGCCCATTGAAGCAGTATTCTTTGCCTTAGACAGTGTGTTCAGGACTTGTTTGTGGGCAATTTGGGTGTGTGATGTAGTTGTAGTTATGTGATCTAGGAATGATGGTGAGGAGACAGGGTGAAGTTTGAGCTAAATTTATCCACTAGTAGATTAGCTATATCCTCTGGGTCTGAATAGGTGTTATCATTTTCTATCAGCTTTATGCAGTACTGAATATTGTTTTTGGGGCTTCTTACACAGTTAATGTGAACCTGTTTAGCCTGGATGGCTACTGTACCTCATATCTAGCTTGGTTGATTTAATCAGGGACTAGAGTTCCCTTTTAAGTTTAGAAAGATTATTTTGGCATGCTGGAATTAATTTATTTCCTCCTGTTTGGAAAGCTTGTATATATTTGGAATCCACCATGTGGATTTATTTTTTAATTTGTCATTGTATTTACTTCAGAGGAGAATAGATTTCACTGGGCATCTATTTACTTGACTGTAGAATTTGACAGTAAAGGGGTCAGCATACACAATGGGGTCATCAGATTGGGAGAGGATATATTAAATTTATCCAGGCCATCACTCAGTTTAAGTAGATTAGCCTTAACATAATCTCTGAATGCTGAGTTATTAGAAGGTATTTCTGGCTTCAGTTTTATAGTGAATGTGAATGATTTATGCTCAGATTTGACTGATACAGAACAGAGCTATCCTATATAGGTAAAGAGAAAGTCCAGGACTTTGTCACTAATAGTTGGTGTGCAGACTAACTGTTCCAGAGATTTTGAATTAATGAAATGTAGAAATCTGTAGGCATATATGTTAGGTGATGTATATGTCTCCAATTTATAGAGAGGTAGCTGAAGTCTCCTAGGAGAATGGTGTTTAGCTTGCTGTATAGGGACGCCATACTTGTCAGGAAAGAGGTATGAGCCAGAGGAAACATAGGAGTCCTATTGTTGGCTATAGTGTTATATGCGGTTTTAATCATACATTGGACATGGAGAAGTTCAAGGTCATTATCCTCTCTAATGAGTCTGGATGTGGCACTTTGTTTAACAGATATAGAGATGCCACCATTTGTAGTGCCCTCATCTAGTGCAGTGGACCTGTAAGCATTGAAAGCTTTCACTGATGAAGTGCTGTCTATTGACTTGAACCAAGTGATGTGACAAGGCACATATTAACACATTCCAGGGTAAACAGTGCCTGTAGAGAGCAGAGTTTTCTTTTAACACTTCTAGTGTTAAGTAGCAAAACTTTTATGTTATTCTGAATCTTTTTGCTATGTTTGAAAGCTTTGGTGACTGAGATTGGCTTAAAAAAGGTATTGCGGTGGTGGACAAGCTTTGGCCAATATATGAAATCCTTGGGATGGAAGTACAGGCTGTCTTTGGTGTAGCAGTTTGGACTATCAGCCATCTCCTCCCAGGTTGATATATACTGAACCCTCTTTGAATGATATAAGAAGTTAAGCCAATTATATAATCAATAATCTTTTGTGTATATTGTGGCATCCATCTCAGTGATGGAAAATTCTGCTCAAGGTTCATTTCATACCTCTCTCTGATATATATTCCAAGAGATCCATCATGTCTCTTTTCTTATAGTCCAGGGGAGTATGTCTTAAGTAATTTACTTTCACATATACTATGATTGTTTCCTTTTTTTAGTTATGGTGCAGAGACTTGAGTGGGTGCATGTTATGGTGAACCCTGACTCCTGACAGATAACTGACCATGACCCTCTTCTTGCACAGCCTGGTAAGTGGTTCATCAGTGTATCTCACTGCGAAGTCACATATGACTGTGATGTTTGATAGCATTAAGGCTTGCCTTATGGTCTTTTGAGTTGAGACACTGTGAGTCTTGATGCGGGTTTATGAGAGATGTTGCCTGAGTTGAGTCTTTGTGTGGTAGCTCATAGGTTCATAGATTAGTACTAGGCTAACTGCCCTTGTGAGCCATTTTAAGCCTAGCCAATTACTGTATGGGAGAATCAAACCCTGCACTTTTGTCTGTAAGGTAAACACCTTAACCATTATACCAACTTCCCACCCTGAACCAACTGAGGGTCCTTGTTTCATGGGCTACTTTTAGGAGGCCTTTGTGGTTTAGGTAAGTTACTTTTAAGAGCTGCAACATAAGTAGGACTATGTGTTTGGTCTGTATTGAGAGAGATAGGTATAGTATGGTTTGCTGTATTACTGACAACGTACTTGCTGAATGAGGTGGTCTTATGTGACAGCTTTGCCTCCAGGGTCATTATATTACGACATCCCTTACACACTGTGTTGGTACACTTAGGTAGTAGGTGGTTGTTAGTAAATATGAGACAGTTGCTACATTATCTGAGGATGCCCATTTCAACTAAGATGGCTATAAAAATGATTGGAAAGTGCATGTCTATAGTTCAGATTTTAACTGTCATGGGCTGCAGTGGGAGAGGTCGCAACTGAGTTTAGAGCAGTTTACTAAAGTGCTCTCTGAGTGAAATTGACAGTCTTAGTCTCCCCACTGGCTAATAGCAAACAGCACAATTTAAGGCTCTATAAGCAACCAGTGCACTAGAAAAGGTTTAGGTTTTCCTCTACTCTCGCTAGAGTTTAAAAGTTCTAACTCAGATCCCAATAAATGCATATACACTTGAAAAAGGGTACTAAATAAGTGCCAATAAAGTGAATTTGTAGGAAGGGTCTGTATACTATAACACTAGGACGAGCGCATTTTAATAGAAATATGGAAGAAACAGTTAAACCTTTTTGGTAGTGCACTGTGCAAGAAAGGAAGATAAGAGGAAAGGTAACTTGAACTTTAGCACTCTAAGGGGAGGAACTTTCCAGTTTGATCTCCTAGTTCCCAACAGTATAAGCAGATGTGATAAGACTGGTAGGGGTTTCCAGGCACAATTTATAGTAAGGGAGATTAACTCAAGAGCAATGCTGGACGGCTGGGTGGGCACTCAATATAATGGCTCAATGGAATATAATGGAAGGGAGATAGTATTTAAACAGCTTACACAATTCACACTTTAGTGCTTATTGACAGTTACAATAAAAGAAGAGAAGGAGGGACTTTGGCAGTGAAATTACTATAAGGGATGTAAAAGAGAGAGACATTGACTTTTAAAACATCAGCCTTAGGATGGAAGGGTTAGGAAAAATCCAAGAGAACTGTAACATGCCAGAGATTAAATGCAGCAGAACTACAGACCTACAGCAAGCAGTTTAGTTAAAGAATGAAGTAATCCACTGGCAACAAACTGCTTTAGAAAGAATTCTGACAGAATATCAGAATAAAACAAGTCTTTGGAAACCACAGGAAATGGCTACCAGCAGGATGGTTAAAGTGAATGACTAAGAACATAGTTGGAACTCAATAAGTAGCATCTGCTCCTCAAAACAGCAGCAGATTACTCCCAGCCATGAGTAACCACTACTGACCAGTGCAAGTTTACACTTAGACTAGAAAAACAAAGGAAAAATGATCTTTAAGTTATAAAAGCAGACAAAATGGCAGACAGTCACTGGAAAAACACTTTTATTACCTAGATGGAGCTAAATATGTGTGACTGGCTATTGTTAACGAGTACAATATACATTATATTGTTCATTCTATAAGGAGAAAGGGTTAAAATAACTCTTCATCAGAGCATGTGATTATTCTAACATACCCTCAAGCAATGTCACATATATAAATATGTGAACTATTAATTATGTGGATGTCTTTAAAATAGAAATTGTGTGTAATGTGACTGTCTTCTCAGTCAGCGTGCTGTATTTCTTTCTCACTCAGAAATATTTGCCTGCATGTAAACTGTTCTATATGCCCATGCCCACTGCATGGTGACATTAAGCTTATCTGACATCAGCAACTGCATTTTCAATCTGCTTAACATCTTGCATGTTTTCATATTCCCTCCAAAAAGATGTCTGTCCTGTCACATCCATAGCAATATAAGTCTAGTCCTGTGTGAGTCTTGTTTTCATAGTTTTGTGGCTTTTTTCCAAAAAAAAACATATTTTTGCAAGTACTTTCTTCTGTCTATCAGAGTAATATAAGAATGAAGCCTTGACTAGGTCAGACTAGCAGTTTGCAGGATATGCAGGTGAGGATGGGTATATGCCTATTGTGGGGAAATACAATGTGCTGGGAAGATCTCTCACTGATGCTTGGTTGGAAGCTGATGCTCAGCAAGATCAACAGCATGGGCATGCAGACATGTTTCTGGATGCCTGAACACTCTATGGGCCCATGGCAGACATATCCTTAGGCTGCATCTCATAACTCTCCCAACTTAATTACACATCATTGTGATGTGGAGGTTAACAGGCATGGAAGAAACCCCATCTTGGCCAAAAATGTGACAGCACTGGCTTCTTAACTTATCTCCCATGCACAGAGAATGCATATCTAGTAAAGGCTAAAATTATGTTTTTGTCTAGAGGGTAAGGACCCACCAAACATTGGCATACACCAGTGAGTCTTCCATGATAGTGGCCTGGAAAAGAAAAAGCTATAGCGGAGGCCTGGGATTTGAAGTCTGAGATAAGCTAACCAATAAAAGGCACTCAAATGATGTACCTAATATTCATTTTCCATGGTGCAGTCAACATTTTCAGCTTCATTTCTTCAGGTTTTGGCTTGAGATGACCTCAGTACAGCCATCAATAGCTTTGATACTTTAAGGACCCTTTTCAGAAAAATGGAAGCTGAGGAGTGAATGCTTTGAGTACATACCTCAATGCATGTGTTCTTGATGTAAAAACACAAAAAAATATGCAATGTGCAGTGTTTTATTTATCATGCCACAGGTGTGGGCACAACTGAGGCATTTAACACTTGTACCTCAAGGAGCTAGACACAGGTAAGATTTCTGTCTCCAAAATAAGTTTTATGCTTACTGTCAGCCAAAGATGAGCCTACTATATATTGAAGGTGTTTGTCTTTTACTAGAAATCAAGGGCTTCAGAAATCCTTGGTGCTAATGTAACATACCGTACAAAACTGTAAGTTTGCAAGCATACCTGAATCTTAAAATATAATTTGTGTGTAGAATCAGAAATGGTAGGTTGTTAAGATGATATCTTACACTAAAAGTTATACATGCATAATGAATGAGCTTTCAAATACTAAAGCATGGATGACAAAATGAAGTATGTAAAATAAATGTAAGTCAGGAAGGGAGTAAACCAAAGCCTAGAAGTACTAAAAGCATTCAAATGTCATCAACCATATAGTATTCTAGCTATCATCTGTTTTTTTTTTATTTATTTTACATTTGTTAACCGGGAAAGTCCAACTTGGAACAAGACAATTTTTAGTGGAGGCCTGGGCAGAAATGTTCCAGGCACATGTCTTTATAATGTGGGAGGAAACTGGAGCACCCAGAGGGAACCCACCCAAACACAGGGAGAACATGCAGATTCCACACAGAAGCCACCCTGCCTGAAAATCGAACCGGAGAACCTCTTGTTATGAGGTGACAATGTTACTGCTGCACCACTGTGCCATAATAAACTGAAAGGTAGAAACCACACCCAGTGAATGCAACATAGCTACAAACATGATAAAGCACAAATACAACATTCTTAGTCGATTCTGTATGCTTTATTGGAGTCATAATCATTTCATAAAATTCTGTGAAATGTGATATAAAGTGTTGCAGCAAAATAAAACTGAACAAAATGTAACTATCTGTTGACACACTTAAATTGTATCCAGTGAACACAGTACATGCTGCATATAGCAGGAAAAGCTATCAGTTACTGCAGTAATGATGAAGAATTTACTTCATACTACAGAAAGTACCAGTGATAACTGCTAATTAAAAAGCTGATGGCAAAAGTATATATGTTATATTTAATCTGAAGCAATGTCAATGGCACAACAGGTATCATACTTACTTTTGGTGCAGAAAGCTGTGTGTTCTATTCCCACACCATTTAGATGGATTATTAACAGTGCAGTACAGTACAAGGTGGTTGCTGGACTCCTGAGTATATCACCCTGTAGATGAGATGTCAAACCGAGTTTGTATCTGCTTGTGTTAGGAGCTCTGTGGGTATAAAAGATCCCATTGCACCTATTAAGAAGAGGAGGTGAAATGCCCTGGCCAAATTTCCCCTAGTAATTTAAGTCCTGAAAACAGGGAACTAGCCTAACAGGACTAACCCAGTCAACAAGAGGTAAATAAATAAAAGAGGGAGGTTGAATGCAATATACTGCTAAAATCTTTGTTTAATGCATTGTGTTGTTATAAAATGCACAAATCAGTTAACAATTTTGACATATTTGGGGCATAAATTAAAGCCTTTGTGTCAAGCCTGGTTGTTTTTAGTACAAATGTAAGAACAGCAGAATATTGTTTCAAGTACTGTCCTTGCAAGCTCAGGTAAGGGAACCAAATGTTCTAGGCCACAATGCTTATGCAGTGTTTGATATGATTAAAAGAAATATCACTGTACAAATGCAAAGTGATTTATTAGCTGATTTAGGCTACAATAGAAGCAATGTAAGAGGTCAGAGCTATAAATGTGATAATTCAGATGAGTCATTGAGTCAGAATATGCCCACTACTGCAAAGTGCATCCAACAAGATACCCTTCCTGAATTTGTGATTTCAGTCTGTGCAGAGGTAATAAGTTAGTTACTGTATGTAATAATGAAATCCATGAAGACAGTTCAGAAAGTAGTAATAATAATAATAATAATAATAATGTTATTCATAATAATAATTATGATAATAATAATACAGCTAGAAAATGCGATAAAAGATTTTTGTGATTACCACATCACTTCATATTCAGAAACATAAATCTGAAAATGCTGAATGTGTGGTACAGAGCAATGGTGACATTTTGTTGAAATACTTGTTTATTTGTTTTAATACTTTGTTTGTCAGCAGGGTAAATATCATAACAGCAGTTTCTGAATCAGTACTAGTGATTATGTTCCAAGAAGTAATCCATTTACAATTAAAGCTAAAACTGAGTAAGAATTGATATACATGGAAACCATGGGATAGATATATAGTTACTCAAAGTGAATCAAATAAATGTGTAAATAGCATAGTAACAGTCAACAAACAGAACAAAATAAGGATATGCAGACATCCCTAAGATCTCCTATACAGATGAAACAAGAAGAAACATAACCCACTTAGGCAATAGACAGAGGAGTAGCAATTATGCCTAATGCTATGTTCTTCGATGTACTTAGATGAAGAACATCGATATCTGTGCAGTAACTGAGACCTGGTTCAAGGTTCCAGAGAGCACCCCTGCAATACCAGGCTGCAACTCTTACCACACTTTTTGGCCACCAAACCAGGATCAAAACACTAAAGGTGGAGGAGTGTCCATATTCACCAAGGATATTCACACCACCAAGTTAGTTGCCCAACAAAATGCGTCTGAAATTCTCTAGGTGCAACTAACACTAGGTAAGACTGCAATCCAAATTGTAGCTTGCTACAGATCCCCCACCATGCCCCAAGATTCTCACTACACCTTTCTAAACATTCTGGAAAATATTAATATAAAGCCAAACACCCTAATACTGGGTGATTTCAACTACCCTGCCATTAACTGGGAAAACTACTCGTGTACCAACACTTTTGCTCAACGGTTCTTGGAATTCATAAATTCCAATGCCCTGGATCAAATAATCCATAGTCCCACCAGGGGCTTCAATGTCCTAGACCTGGTCATTACCAACATGGGAAATCGATGCTCCACACCTATGGTCACCCCCTCGTTGGTCAGGTCAGACCATAAGCTAATCACCCTTAACATCCACATCCCACCCCCACCCCCTAGTAAGGAAACCTCCATAAAAAAACTTCTCCAAAGCCAACTTCATGCTACTCAAGTCAGAAGTTACAAACTTCATGACACCCATGCAGATGGGAACTGAAAGTTTGACTACTGAGTCCTACACTAAGGCACTGTACGAGCATATCCACTCATGCATGAATCGTGCCATCCCAAATAGAACCGAGATGCTTTCCTCCAAAAAAATGAAGCCAATCTGGTGGTCCCCTGCCATAAACAAACTTTCCAACAAAAGGAAGAAACTGTTGCAGAAAAGAGGAAAATCTCAGGATGCAAAAAACTCCCTTACCAGCCTCAGTAAGAAGCTGAGATCCCTCATAAAATCCTCCAAAGCTAGTTACGAAAATAAAATTGCCAGAGATTCTGAAGACAACCACAAGGCATTCTATAACTATGTCAAGAATCTAAATGGCAATGCTCAGATCTGCTCTGAGCTACAACAGAATGGCATTAAATATACTGATCCCAAGGATATTGCCAATATCCTGGCAGATCAATTCACTGTCAACTTCACCCCCCCCACCCCCTAAATGGCCCATCTCAATACCAGAAGATTGCCAAATTCTGGTAATCATGGTCACACAGGTAAAAAACGCACTCTCCAAAGCTAAGAATACAGCATCCATGGGACCAAATGACATCCCGGGCTGTATACTACATGAACTACAAAATGAACTGGCACCTCACCTAAGTGTCATGTTTAATCATACCCTCACCTCAGGCTTCATGCCCACTGAGTGGTGCACAGCTACAGTTAACCTACTCCACAAGGGGGGATCCACCTTGGATCCCAGCAACTACCGCCCCATCAGTCTGATGAGCCTGATCTGCAAGGCCATGGAACGTATTATCATGTAACTTATAAACAAAGACATTGGCAACCTTAAAACACTGGACCCCACCCAGTTTGGGTTCGTGAAGGGCCGGTCTTGTCTCCTGAACCTGATTGACTTCTTCGAATCCATCTCCAGAGCTTAGGATGAGGGTAAGGCAGTCCACACAGCCTATCTGGATCTTGCCAAGGTCTTTGACACCATCCCCCTCTCTGGAATCATAGATAAACTTACTAAGCTGGGCATTAATCCCTACATCACTCGATGGGTTGCCAACTGGCTTACTGACAGAACCCACACTGTAAAAGTAGCTGACTCCAAATCCAACTCCAGGGAAGTGACAAGTGGAGTACCTCAGAGTTCAGTCCTGGGACCTCTCTTGTTTGGCATCTACTTCTCTGAAGTACAGGCCAACACTAAGGGACTCTGGCTGACAAAGTTCACAGATGACTGCAAACTGGGAGCCATTACTGAATCGCCAAATAATGTCGATACTCTACAAAAGGACCTTGCAGAAACAGATGCTTGGTGCCAGAGCCATGGGCTCAAGCTCAATGCCAAGAAATGTATAGTTATCCCCTTTAAACACCGAAAGTGTGATAAGAGACTTAGGGACACAGGTGGACAGTGGTCTCAACTTCAATAACCACATCGCCACAACAGTCAGAAAATCCTTCTATGTGGCACACCTCATCACTAAGGGCTTTTCATCCAGAAAAAAGGAGGTCATTGTCCCACTGTGCTCATCCCTCATTAGACCCATTATAGAATACAATGCCCCATTTGGTATGTACCTCTCAAGACATCTGCAACAACTGGAAAGGCCGCAGAAATACCTCACTAAAAGAATCACAGGCCTAAAGCAGATGTCCTATGCTGACCACCTTAAAAAATTCCAGCTATACTCTGTGGCATATTGTCTACTCCGAGGCGATCTCTGCTTAACATACAAGGACATGTCAAACCCAGAGCTGTTGGACATGCTACACTTAAGAAAACCCTAATCCCTCAGAGCCACACGCTCCAGGGATCTAAACCTTGTCATCACAATAAACAAAACATGCTGTAGGGATAGGTTCCTGACCCAGGGACTCCCCAGACTCTGGAATAGACTGCCCATACATGTCAAGCAGAGCACCTCTTTGGCCCTCTTCAAAAGGAGCCTTGATGACTGGATGGGAGAAAGGAAATTCACCCCAGGGATCACGACAGTCACCCTGCTAGACAGGGGTCCAGGAAAGTAAATAGTGTGGGAAGAAATAGCCAGGGAATTGTTATGGCTAGGCTTGTATAGGCCCTAGGGCTGATAGCCTAGTACCAACCTATGAACCTATGGTACAAACCAAGGACTCTGGCAGATTGTTCTAGATGAAAATAGCGCCAAGCTGTACACATTCAGCACATATATTGGAAGATACAGATATCTGAGTTACTGTTTACTCTCTGGATTTTCAGAAATGTGTCAGAGAGATTTAACAATAAGGATTGTAGGGCTATGTGGTGCTGTTAACATGAATGCTGATATTCTAGTCTAAGGAGCTGTATTGAAAGGAACATTACCCATATTACAGGAAGCTAATTGAAAAACTGAGGAAAAAAACATTAAATGTTAATAAAATCAAATTACAAAGTGGAGTGACCTCTCTTGTGTGGATGGAATGTGTTTTGTCATCAGATTGGCTTATGATGCTGACATAGCTAAATCAATCCATAGTCATATCTTATGTGTTTCCTAGGGAATGTGCAATATCTCAAATATAACAGTACCCCTCAAGAAGTTCTAAGACAATGTTGTGGCATGGATTTGGTAAACAAGTAAAAAATAATTGAAATATTGAAACACTGGTCAGTACAGTATCTAAGTTCAAATTCTGTGATATGTTCTCACATACTACTTGTCAGCTAGATGTTAGCCACAAAAGTCTCAGTGCAGCATTGTTGAAAGAAGTTAGGCTAATAGCTTATTGTTCAAGGGTGTTGACTGTCTCAGATGTCCTGTGCTGAAGTCAAGAAAGAGATGTTGGCCATAGACTTTGGTAGCTAGAAATTTCATGGCTATATGCCAGCCATAGATTTTGGTAGCCAGAAGCTTCATGCCTACACTTTTGTTAAAATGGTAATAGTGAAAACAGGCTGTAAACCACCCCACAATAGATTAAAATATTTACAAGTTGGATTTGCAAGTTCAGTACAAGCTTGGCAAGCTAATGCACTTAACTGATATCCTGAGTGGAAAATATTTGCACAAATGTAATGAACAGTTACTTTAGATATGGAAGTTGTATATATTATTTTTCAGTTGCCTATGCCAATGGTTGACTTGCATTATAGTTTCTCTTGGACATGAGTATGTCTGGATAGTCAGATTTTGCTTATTCGTTATATCCAGTCATAGACGATTAATTTCATTGCTTATTATAAGTTCATAGGTTCATAAGAGATTACTAGGCTAATGGCCCTTGAGTGCTTACCAACCTAGCCATATTTATCCTGAGTTGTCCCAATTGTTGGTGGTTAAGTGAGTGAAGTTCAAACAGATAAGGTTATATGGTAGTTAATACCAGCCTCTGCTGTCCAGGAGGAACATGGGTGCCACCCCAGGAGTGAATCTGTGGTCATCCATCCATTGATCTAAATTGCATTTGAAGAGGATCAGAGAGGGGCTCTCTGTCATGTGAATTGAAAGCCTCTTCCAGAGAAGTGTCAGTCTGTGGCAGGTGTATCTATCTCTCCAGTATGACCTGCTCATGTCAGAGGCTAGCTTAAGATCCTTGGAGTGAGTGACCCTCCTGCAGTTTGATTTACAAATGTGTAGCATTTCTATCTGTGCTGGGTCAGAGACTGCCCTGTAAGCCAGGCACAGGTCACCCCTTAGCAACCTGCAGTAGACAGAATACAGTGACAGGGCTTTCATTCTTTCCATGCAAGACTTGTTTTGTGTACCCTGTAATTTCTTAGTGAGAAACCTCTGTGGTATCTCCAATTGTTGCAGGTGTTTGGTGAGTTACATGCAAAAGGGAGCATTGCACTCAATTATTGGCCTGATGAGGGACGAGTATAATGGAATTATAACATCCTTAGATCTAGATGGGATGCCTTCACTTATAAGATGTGCCACATAGAAGGATTTCCTTACTAATGTGGATACATGGTGGTCAAAGTTCAGATTGCTATCAAATTGAGTACCTCAATCATGTACCACTGGGTCTATACTTAGGGTAATGCTGTCTATAATGTAAGTAGCAGGGATGTCAGCTTTCCCAAAGTAAATGATAATGCATTTTTTTGCATTTAACTTTAATCCTGGCTTTGGCACCAATCATTTGTCTGCATTTAACCTGTCCGCAGTATATTAACGTTAATGTGGGACTCAAAGATTCCTCCTAATTTGCAATCATCAGTGAACTTGGTCAGCCACAGGTTGTCCAAATTTGCCTGGACTTCTGAGAAATAAATTCCAAACAGTAAAGGGCCCAGCACAGAACCCCATGGTACACTACTAGTGACTGATATTAACTCCATTGATTGATTAACTTTGACAGTGTGTTTCCTGTCAGTGAGTCAGCTGGCAACCAATCTAGTAACGTGGGGGTTAATTCCCAATTGGAAGAGTTTCTGTATAATACCTGAGTGGTGGATTGTGTCAAATGCCTTGGCTAGGTCAAGATAGCCAGTATGCACTGTCTTTCCCTCACCCAGGGCCTTGGTGCCTTTCTCAAAGAAGTCAATCATGTTGCAGATGAGGCTAGTCAAGCATATGGACCTATAATTCCCAGGGTTGATGGTTCCGCTTTGTGCAGAGGGATTATTGTTGCTGTTCTCATTTAAAAATGGCAGTGATTCTACTTATCAGGCTGCATGAAACTCAATGAGTAAAATTCATGAGTCATATTTAGGCATGATCATGTATAAAGAAAGGGTGGCATGTATTGACCTAATGCATTTGAATGATCAGATGGTGCAGAAGTATGAAGTATGTAGCATTTCAGAAAATAGAATCTGGAGGAATAGATGTCACCACATGATATTCCATGTTCACTTTGGATGAAAGTGGCTGATGGCATTTCATTACAAGGACACACATTTTTTCTAAATGTAGAGCGCCAACTAAAATTTTCTGATTTCCAGATAATTTCCAGTTATATGATACTAACAATTTAAAATGGTATTTGTATATTGAAATCCATTTCGTAAGACAAGGAGTGCCTGCCTAAGGAAGTAAAATCAGATAACAGACAATTTGTGAACTGCTAATTATGCAACTTTCAGAATCACTGAAAATTTAAGCACATTATCTGGTGGACAAGTGGAACAAATTGTTCAAATAATGAAAATTTTCATGAAGAGATGTAAAAACTTAGAAATACAAGTAGTGCAGTCAGTGGTCAAAGTCAACTACAGTTTTAATGGATAGATGTCCAAAATCCAAGTTACCTACTTCATTTTCTTTACTAATACCTAACAGTAAACAGAACAGACTGCTCTTGAGTTGTTAAAGGAATTACAATGCAGCCAAAAGTTCTAGTATGCCACCTGGACTGAGAGATCTATAGGGTCACATTCACAGTCATTATTCTTAAGTGCAGTGGGAGTGTGTGCTCATTGTGCACAAGCACAGGTCAGGTGTGAATCAGAGCACAAGCTGCACCAAAGTGCGACAGCAAGAAAGTGATTCAGAAACTTTTATTCAAATGAGATAATAAGGAGATGCAAATATGGAAAAAATGTGAAACTTACTTATGCAAATAAGAGTCTTTTTCCTCTTTTTGTGATTCATAGTCGGTTTTTGATGTCCATCAGTACCTATACACAAATGAGTTATAAAAAGCAAATTTGTACCTTTTTTGTTTATTTTACAATCCATAAAGATGATTGGATTTTATGTTAGCCTGTTTCTCACTTTGACTTGCTTGTTTCTGTCATGACAAAACCTAGTGAGCTAACCAGTGTTTGATGGCCTGGAGAAAATGTATAAGCAAAAAATGACTCATCTGAACATTGCTGAGTTATTGGGTAGAGTTAAAGGAGACGGATAAAATAATACGTCTGGTGAGCCTTCATTGTCCACAGGCAGGAAATGGTGAAATTCATGGCCTTCCTATACCTGCCCACACTATACATGCTGTGGGACATTTCAAATATAGACAGGGGACATATTGGGCATCTTACAGGCTTCTAACTTGAGAATGCTGCAGCAGTTCCTTGATATATTTTTGGCACATATGGATGAACATATCTATTTCCCTTGCATGCCTTCTACAGAATGGCACACTTTCCTGTGGTTCTTGGTGAACTAGATTGCACCCATGTTGCCATTAGGGCCCCATCAGGACCACAGGGGGGATCAATAGCAAAATAGGAAGGCCTACCATTTTATCAGGTGCCTGGTAGTATGTGATGCATTTGGGTGCATCACAAGCATATCATCTCAGCATCCAGGCAGTGCTAGTGATTCTCATATTTGGTACACAAGTTCGCCATACTGCCTCTTCCGGTATAGTAGGCTTCCTCCCAATCACCTAGCAGGTAAGTGCAAACTATTATAATGTTGTTAACTATTTCTCTTGCTATATAGTGGCACAAGTAGTATTGCGTAATCCCTCCATTTTTTTATTATGTGTTCCCTTCCTTTTTTGTTTTCCAGATGACACAGGCTACCCTTTGAATCTTGGCTAATGATACCAATCCATAAGCTACAGGGAGATTTTGAGGAGTGTTTTATCTGCACTTTGTCCCAGACATGGGTAGTTATTGAGTAAATATTTAGCCTGGTAAAGGATCATTTCCATTGCTTGCACAAGTTGGGGAATCCTTCAGTATGAGCCTTGCACTGTATGCGGAATGTTTATAGCCTACTCTAGTCTGCATAACATGATCATGTTTTACTGTGGCACACAACTGCCACAGCCAGTCACTGATAATGGAAGTGTAGCTCTCTCAATCATTTATTTCACCAGTGACAGTTGTAATGGTGGCCAAAATTATGTCAGCAGCAGCAGCACGAAAACCTCTTCATCAGGCTCGTCCATGGTATATGACTTCACAGGTGAGGCGGTGGTGTCTAGTCCACAACTATAGAACATTCAATACATATCAGAGAAAAGTTACAAGATGCTGTGCACAAGGCCTTATCACCACCCTCTTTGTGCCTGCCTGCCATCTGTATGTCTGCCTTCCCTTCTACTTGTCAGCCCAACATACTGCTCCAGTCTGTCTTGTCTGTCTTTAATGTTTAAGTCTGTAAATGTCTTAACCTTTTCCTAACCCTCCCCTCCTACACACACTGTCCTTCTTACTTTCTAAGCTTCCCTTATAAAAATATATTTGCAAAAATGGAGCCTCTCTCAAAAACAACTATACAAAAATATAACCTGTCCTCTCGCACTTTCTCCAGCACAATTCTCTTAACGTATTCCTTTTGTGTTTCTCTTGCCTGTTGTCTCCCCTTTCCAGACTTATAAAAGCCACATCATGGCATCAACACCTTTATAGTGAATTAAACCCTTTAAAAGTTTTGAGAAGTTGCTAGCCAGCTGCACTACACCAAAAGTGTTGCAAAATCTCCTGAAAAGTTCTTGCGAAACTTGCACAACTCTGTGCTTTTTGCCTGCTGATGAAAGTAGATGACATTTATAAATTTGCAAGTGAAGCACACCATTTAGGATATTTTCATGCATAAGTAAGTTATTTTTATATCACTTTGTACAGATTTAGATATGTGAGACTATACAGCATGTTTGTAAGGCAGAGAACCACTAAAACCTGCAACTCTCACTCAGTTTGCTAATTTAAATCCACGTATAGTGCTACTGCCTGTACATTCATGTTACACATTTGAGACTCACCCCAGAACTTGACTATAATAACTTTGTTACCAGATATCCGCAGAGAAAGAGTAATCAGTAACAAATAAATAAATAAATAAACAAAAATTATTTATTTATTTATTTATTTACATTTGTTGACCGGGAGTGTCTGACTGGACTTAGGTCCATTTTCAGCGGAGGCCCGGGGAGAAAAGCTCCACAGGTAAAATATACAGACAGTAGTTACATTGAATTTACATAGCGATTAACAATTTGATTAACATAGCAATTAATTATGAACATAGTTAAGTTGAAGAACATAGTACACCAGTCGACAACTAGAATCTTTATCTGCGAAGTACATAACAGACATTAACAATTGTTACAATAAGAAGTTCCTGCTGTATAATAAGTAGTAGGCTTATGAGCATCTGAGCTTGCTATAATCAAGGTAGTTAGTGGGGTGGAAAGAAAGGTAGTGGTTGGATGGGGTGGATGATATTAGAGTGGGAGTTGCAAGGGCACAGCCAGAATGTTTTTAGGTGTGCTTTTAGCAAAGTTTTGAAGTGGGTGCATGATGGTATGGAGGTAATTGTGGGTGGGAGGGAGTTCCATAATTTGGCTATGGCGCAAGAGAATAGTGCTCCACCAGCAGAGTTATTGGCTTTAATGATCTGCAAGTGATTTTTGTTGCTGGATCTTAGTGGTCTGGTGGTGCAATAGGGTTGGAGTAGATTCTGGAGGGATGGGACATTTAATGGATGGTTTACTAGTTTGTGGGCAAGTGAGAGTTGATACCATTGAAGGAGTTCAAGCCAGCCCAGTTCAGCAAGTGAGAGACAGTGGTGACTATGGTAGGATGCCCCTGTGGTGAATGTGGCGATGTTGTTGTAGCAGGTCTCTAGCTTGTTTAGATTGCATTTCCTTAGGTTGGTAAATACTGGAGAGGCATAAAGTAGGGTGGAGATAAGGTAAGAATTTGCTACTGAAATCTTTGCTGCTTTGGTGAGAAGTTGCTTATTTCTGTATAACACTCCTAGCTTTTTGTGGACTTTTTTATGGTCATGGATACGTAAATGTCAAATTTTAGTTTATTGTCTATTTCCATTCCTAGCAATTTGTTGTGTTCTGTTGGGTGTATAGTGGTGCTGTCTTTTGCTGTGATATTAAAGTGAGAGTTGTTTTGAGTATGTTTGGTGGATTGGGAGATGAATAGTTTAGTTTTGTTTGGGTAGAGTATTAATTAGGCATTGGATAACCAAGTTTCAACAGAGGAAAAGGCTTCCTGTGTGACTTTTTGCAGTTTGAGTAGGGACTGGGCTGAGCAGATGATGGTTGAGTCATCTGCGTATTGTATGAGTGTGCCATGCTTGGTGGCAGAGGCTAGATTATTGGTGAAAATAGAGAAGAGTAGGGGTCCAAAGATGGATCCTTGGGGAACCCCTATAGAGACAGGTAGTTGGGGAGATCTGTCATTCTGCCATACAACGGATTGTTGGCGATCAGACAGGTAACTCTGAAACCAGTTGGTGACTGATTGAGAGAAGGATAGGTTATTGAGGACAGAGTTGAGATGTTTGTGTGGGACCATGTCAAATGCTTTAGATAGGTCTAGGAAAGTGGCAGAGGAGAGATAGCCATTGTTTTTATGCTGAGGGATAGTGTTAGTAAAGGAGAGTAAGGTAGCGGTGGTGCTATGCTTTGGTTGGAAACCATGCTGAGTATTGGAAAGGAGGTTGTTAGTAAGGAGGTAGTCTGAGACCTGAGAGTGAATGCATCTCTATAGTATTTTGGAGAGTGGAGAGAGAATAGCTATGGGGTGGTAATTGGTTAGTTCTGTGGAGGAGCCACCTTTGTAGAGGGGAATTATATGTGATAATTTACATAGTGTGGAAACGTAACTTTCTGACAGAGATCGGTTAATCAAGATGGATACTGGGTAGGCCAGAGCATCAGCTGTGATTTGTAGGTATTCACTTGGGGGGTTGTCTGCTGCTAATTTGATGGGCTTAAGTTTAGTTAAGAGTTTTTTTTCTGTTGGAGGTAGGTACAGGAGTAAAAGAGAAGGCAGTGGAGAGATTACTAGTTGAAGGAGTGTGTTGGAGGGGAGGGGGGTTGTGTTGTTTAGCTAGTGAGAGTATGGTTTGTGTGAAGTGAGTGTTGAATGAGGTAGCAATATTTTTGGAGGAGTGAGGGATGTTAGGAGGAGGGGTACTGACTTTACCTGGGTGGAGGATGGAGTTTACGAAGGACCAGAATTGTATGGGGTTGTGTTGGGAGGAGTCTAGGTCAGACTGGTAGTATTGGAATTTGTCCTGTTTTATTAGCTTTTTGACTCTATTGCATAGTTCTAGGAATTTCTGTCTAGTTGAGGGGGTTTTGGTTTTGCGCCAGTGCTCCCAGGCTTTATCCCTGTTTTTCATTTCTGACTTAGTGGTTTTCTGTAGCCATGGAGAGGGTTGTGCTTTGGTTCTGGAAAATCTTATGGGGGCATGGTAATTAAGGATGCTCAGGAAGGTAGTATTAAAAAATTCAACGGTGTCATCAAGACTGAGGTACTTTAGAGGATGCCAGTTACATTCTTTGAGGAATGAGGTGAATGTGAGTGGTTTAAAGTTTAGTTTTTTACATATTTGATGGTAGATCATAGGTTTAGCTTGGTATAGATATTTTTTGAGTAGGAATATTGGGGAGTGGTCATTGAGGCTATCTGATAAGCAGCCTGATATATATGACTGAGGGCTCTTACTGACTAGTATCCAATCCAGGTTAGTGTTCTTGCTGGAGTTTTTATTTATCCTGGTTGGTAACTGGACTAGTTGGGTGAAGCCATGAAGGTTTACATGATGGGTTGGATGGTTGCCAGAACAGGATTGCCAGTCAATATTGAAATCACCTAAAATTATAGTTTCTTGGGGGAGATGCTGGATAGACCAGCTGAGGGGGGTTTCTAGTGGAGGGATGTTTTGGCCAGGTGGGAAGTAGCATCCAATTATGTTGATGGTTTTGTTTTGGTTTATTTTGAGGTTGGTATATATTATTTCTTCATTACCTATTTGTGGAGCTGATGATTTTAAGATCTGGATGTTTAGATGCTGTTTAAATATTATAGCTACACCACCTCCTTTATTGTTTAGTCAGTCTACTCTTAGTATGCCATAACCGGTAGGGAGGATTTGCTCACTGGTAATGTGAGGTTTTAGCCAGGTTTCTGTCAGAATGACTATATCTGGGAAGTACAAGTCTATGGTGGCATGGAGTTCATGGACTTTGTGGGATATACTTCTAATATTTAGGCTTAGTAGAAGGAAGTCACTTGGCTTTTTATTGGCTGCGATATAGGAGAAGTTGTGGTTTCTAGTCTGATCATGAGGATTGGAGTTGGAGATGGTTGGGCCAGGATTGGGGTGGATGTCGCCACTTATGGCTAGTTTTGACATGCATGAGGTTATTAGTTTTCTCAGTTTCTGAATGTGTTTGTTTATTAGGAAAACTTTATGATTGTGGTCTGTGGGTAATAGGCATGATGGGAGGGTTACTATGTTAAGTTGTAGGGAAGCTTTATGTTTGAGTAATATAGTTGGTAGAATATGCGGGGGGTGCATAGGGATGGTTCTTGAGTTGGTGGGAACGGAGCTGAGTGAGGGTGAGACATGAGTGGTGGTGTGAGTAGTAATACAGTGGTAGTGGTTGAGTGGGGGAATGATGGAGTTTTGGTAGGATGTAAGATATGCAAGGAAAGTGCATGTAGTGAGCATAGGTAAGGTATGCTTGTACATGTTAGCTGAGGAGGAGTGATAGTAGTGGGAAGATGGAGGAGGTAGTGTTGGGTTTAGTGCTGTGGTTGGCTATTGAAAAGATGGGAGGGGTTTGTGAGTGTAATAAAAGTAGGACCACTGGGGGCGGGAGGGAATAGGGGGCAGGGTGGGGAGCGAAGCGGGTAGAGTCCCTGTTAGTTGCTCTTATGAGAGGGCTGGAAACAATCAGGTAACAGAGTAAACTGATAAATGAACATATGATAGTGAATGTGGAGTCTCAGGTAGCTACCCTGTATTTCCACAAACTATCAGTTAGCTGTGCCCCAGTTCAGGCAGTTTTAATAAGTTCTATGGCAGAGCTGAGCATGAGGTGCTCAAAGGGCGGTTGTACTTTTAAAAATGGTGCCTGCCACAGGTAATGTTTATTAACTTTGGGATTGGCTTAAGGTAATAAACAGGGAAGGGGGAGGGGGAGAACAAGGGTGTGAGCAGGCAGTTCTTTCATACTGCTGCTAATGAGTCAAAGCAAAGACAAGTTTGTGCTTAAGAAACAATCAGAATTGACCAAGGACTGCTCTGAAACTGTAAGTCATTTCTTAACCATTTCTCAGGTGGAAAAACAGGATAACCTTGTATCAGTAGGCTACTGTGGTCTCAGTTTAAATTAACAAACACACAGTATTTATCAGTTATGGATACTATTTGCTAACAGAAGGGAATAAGAGAGAAAATGGAAGATGAGTGTATGTGTGTGTGCGTGTGTGGGGTGGGGGCTGCTTACAAGCCAAAGCAGAGTGCTCTCCAGGGGGGAAATGAATATTGGCTCAAACAGGTAGACACATACTCAAAGTTAACTGTTAGCTGTTTGCAGACGGTTCAGACCTGGACTGTGCTTTTCTTATAAGAATGATAAAGGTGGTACCGCAGTTGAATACTTAAGAGTGTTGTTAGGTTAAAGTTAACTTTAGCTGTTTGTAGACAGTTCAGACTCGGACTGCACTTTTTTTATAAGAATGATAAAGGTGGTACCACAGTTGAATACTTAAGAGTGGTGTTAGGTTCAAAGTTAACTTTAACTGTTTGCAGACAGTTCAGACCTGGACTGTGCTTTTCTTATAAGAATGATAAAGGTGGTACCGCAGTTGAATAAAAAGAGAATCACTGCTGATGAACACATAGAAACTACACACCAACAGTGTTTTTTGTGAATAGCAGTACATGGAGAGTTCAGCATCAGGTAGTTGAACTCTTTTAAATGGAACCTCATTTCTTTTTATTCCCAATGAGGTATAGGGGATCCTTCAAGTAGTCAACTCATTTATCTTTTTGCAATTTTTAAAATTTCCCTATCAGCATCATTATACAATTTTCCTTTGTTCTTGTACTTCGCTGTGAATGTGTTCCTCAACTGGTCTGTGTTTCACTCCTTGCGAGACATATTAAATTTGAGATAGCTGAGGAAAATAACTATATAGGTTGTTATTCTTTGCAGATGCTGTGTAAGAGGTACCTTATGGTCACTTTACTTTTTGCCGAGACTATTCTAGCCCTCTGATGATCTTCAAAAGCAGATTGTTCTCCTTATCAGGGCACAATTTATATAGGAGGGTCTAACAGGAGTTTAACTTCTTGTTGAGATGATGTTCTGTTTTAATGTTGCTTCAATACATATGCATACACACACTTCAATTATTCTCCAACACAGACATTACTGCCTCATGGTAGATACCATGTGATGGATAAAGCAAGGGCATATTTGCTGTGTTTGTCTTTATTAGCTTTGTCTTAATTTAGGCAGTGTGATTTCTAATTTTCCCAATTTTTTACATTGGACTCGGTTCTACCATGTAATGAAAATGTATGTTTTGTATAAAGTATATTTGCATTGCTTCGTACTCAGCTGTAGCCGTTCAACTCATGCATTGTTCATTATATATCTCTGTAATACTTAGCTCTAGTCAGAACACTGTGGTTCAGTCTTCAGAGTTATACTGAAGTGATACATGCTTCATCTGTTTTGTTATAGCTAACTGAAGCCTATCCACTTTGCAGCAGACAGTACGTTTTGTTAGTATGGCCTCCACAACATTCACTATGAGTTGTTTTTAATGAGTTAGGTGTATCTGATATTTATAATACAATGGATAGAGCACCATGGTTCAAAACTGGGGAAAAAGATAAACTCATTAAGGAAGTTCCTGGTGTGAGACCCAATCTTAACAGCACTTAGATGTCCTTAATGAAAGTCTTGTTAAGGATAACTGTTATGATAGGGTCTCACACTTGGGATTAACAGCAGACAGTGCCAGAAAGAAAAGAAAAGTGGGAGAAGGTGAAACAGCCTTTAAAAACTGTTAGGCACTTTGCTTTTCTGTGACAGAATGAAGTATTTAATAGCTTTTAAAAACATAAGTTGGACAGAGGGGCACTACATTTCTGCCTATTGTCTGTTTGGCAACACTAAGTACTTTACCAGCTCCTAAAGGCTTTGAACCTGGTAAAACACTTCATGCTTCTTTGCACTTCTGCATCTTGTACTACATGGGGAAGCTAAAGTTCTGTACACTATAAAGAGCTATGACTAGGTTTTCTATCACTATCAGATGTATGTGTTCTTGACATTGATGCCAAGATTTATCTCTCTAACTTTGTTCTCGAGGTACATTTCTTGGCATCCATGCCTTAAATGTATAATAAGCTGGTTCATAGGTTCATAGGTTCATAGGTTCATACTAGGCTATCTGCCCGAGGGCATTTATAAGCCTAGCCCATTGTTTTGTGGCTTACGCCACCCCTTTAGTATGGGGAACTATACCCATTATTTTGCTGTGCCTCTGTCGAGCAGTGACACTGAGGTAATTCCTGGGGTATATCTGCGATCTCCCATCCATTGGTCAAGATTTCTCTTGAACAAGGCCAGCGAGGTGCTCTGCCTCACATGTACCGGGATTTTGTTCCACAGCATAGGGAGTCTTTGGGTGATGAATCTATCCCTCCAGCACGTCCTATTAATAGCCGTGTCGAGGTTTAAGTCTCCGCCCTTGTGGCTCTGATGGATCTAGATTTTTGAGGTGAAGCATATTCATCAAATCTGGGTTTGACATGGCCTTGTATGTTAGGCAAAGGTCACCTCTGAGCAGCGAAGTGACTGAATAGAGCTGGAGTTCTTTCAGTCGGGCAGCATAGGACAGATTTTTGAGACCCTTTATCCTTTTGGTGAGGAACTTTGTGGCCTCTCCAGCTGCTGCAAGTGTCGGGTCAGATACATTCGAATGGGGCATTATACTCAATCATTGGTCTGATGAGTGATGAGTAAAGGGAGACTATGACCTCCCTTGATCTAGATGAGAATCCCTTCATGATAAGGTGGGCAATGTAGAAGGACTTCCTAACTACTTTAGCTACATGGGTGTCGAATGACAGACTACTATCAACCTGGGTCCCCAGGTCCCTGATAACTTCTTCTGTGCTCAGTGGATTGCCACCTATTTGGTAGCTAGGGGTAACCTTGTTTTTCCCGAAGGGTATGACTATGCATTTTTTGGCATTTAACTTTAGGCCGTGGGTCTGGCACCAGTTATCCGTTTCTGTGAGACCCTTCTGAAGGATATCTGTGTCAGATGTGTTTTCTACTATGGCGCCCAGTTTGCAGTCATCTGCAAACTTTGTCAGCCATAACCCTCCTGTGTTTGCTTGTACTGGAAAAGTAGATGCCAAACAAGAGTGGGCCCAGGACTGAGCCCTGTGGGACACCACTTGTGACAGGCTTTGAGTCTGACATGGCGCCAGCAACTCTGACCCTGTGGGTTCTGTCACTCAGCCAGTTTGCAACCCATCTTGTGATGTATGGGTTAACATTTAAGCTGATGAGTTTTTCAATGATACCCGAGTGGGGTATTGTATCGAAGGCCTTAGCCAGATCGAGGTAGGCTGTATGGACTGCCTTTCCTTCATCAATGGCTTTGGTAACTGTTTCGAAAAAGTCAACCAAGTTTAAAAGGCATGATCTGCCTTTGACAAAGCCAAACTGGGTTGGATCCAAAGTCTGCAAATTCCCTATGTCTTTATTTATGAGGTCCATTATGATCCTCTCCATGGCTTTGCAGATAAGGCTTGTCAAGCTAATGGGCCAGTAATTTCCAGGGTCTGTGGAGGCACCGCCTTTGTGAAGTGGGACCACAGTTGCAGTGCGCCACTCCCTGGGTACGTATCCAGAGGTAAGACTTTGATTAAACAGCTGTCCTAGCTGTGGGTTTAATTCCTCATTGAGTTCGTGGAGCACACAGCCGGGGACACCATCGGGTCCCATGGATGCTGTGTTTTTTGCTTTGGAGAGAGCAGTTCTCACTTGGGCGCTGGAGATGTTTGGGGGGCTGCACTCATTTGGTATAGATATCTCTCCTTTTGGGGGGGAGGGGGGGGGGAAGTTCACACTGAACCCGTCAGCCAGTATGTTGGCAATGTCTGTAGGATCAGTAATCTTCACATCATTTTGAACTAGTTCTTAGCATATCTGGGAGTTGTCCTCTGTATTATAAGCATGAAAGGTTTACAATACCTTTTTAGTGGCTTTCTCTCAGACTAGTTGGTCGGGTTGTAACTGGCAGAATATTGGTGACTGAGACTGAAATCTGGATGTGTGTGTGTATGTGGGTATGCAACATGTTCATGCGTGTGTGTGTGTGTGTGTGTGTGTGTGTGTGTGTGTGTGTGTGTGTGTGTGTGTGTGTGAATACATCCATGTTTCTATTACATTTTTATGCTTAAAGATGCAACACCAAATAAAGACATTGCAAGACTATTTTATACCTAGTACTACTGCATTATGTGAGCCTGCAAATCAGCTGAATAAGTTAAAGCCCCCTGTCTGTTCTTTCACCAGAATACCTTACATCTTCTTAGCCTCCTTGTTTCTGTGAATGCCTTCCTAGTCCAAGGCTGTCTTTCTTAGATCCAGGATATTTTATTGAAAATAAGCTCATTAAATATGACATATATAAGTGTAAATTAATGAAACAGTGGTAAACCATTTCATCAAAAGGCACAGTCATCAAAATGCACATATCCCATTCCACAGAATTATTCATTTCCTGTGAGAAAACAGCCTCTCCCACATGTACACTTCACACATAAGGCACAAAAATCTAAAACTCCAGACATCATTGATCCCACTTTACTTTCTTCCACTATATGCACTTACATGTTATGGAGCTCAGGACCTACAAAATATGCAGTCATATTGTCAGAATTGATAAATGCCTGCTTTTATGAATTCTGTACAGTAATATGGAGACATTCAAGCTCTTTCCCATAACTACTTAACAACAAAATGTATGTCAAACAGTTTAATTGCATAAGAAGTAAAAGATAAAAACTGCCCTGTTCTTTGAGAATATATTATTCATTGTAATGGTTTGTAATTCTCATTTTCTCTCATTTAGAATTGCTCCAAAATATTCTGTTTTTTCATTTTGGTCACGTAATATTGAGAGTTAGGCTGTCACATATAAACCTTGAATAAATGGATTTGCCTGTTAGATTTCAGAGTCTCAGGCTGTGTTTGCGTCTGACACTAAGCTATTTACTGTGTTATAATGAATTTATAAACATGAAAACTGGTATGATCCATATTTGCATGTTCTGTAGACCTGCCTGTGTGTCAGTGATGAGGTACTTACATAAAACCAGAAGGTGGCACAGTTCAGCTAAAATGACTTGACCTGGCAATATTCCTGGGCCTTACAACACACAACAGACACCCCTGCATCTCATATGTTTGCCACTGTAAAGTAAGACCCAGCTACGCAAGCAAGCAGAAGGAAAATGTGAGCAACTGGCTTTCACTTTTATAGTGTAGAATGTATCATTAAGTAAACGGATGCAAAACCAACACAACTGCTGCTTTGATTCATGTAAATTTCAGCCTTGATTCAATGTAACACTTTATTTCAAATGATGTCTGTACGTCTGAACTTGCTGTGACAGACAGTAGCCTTTTATTTGTAGAAAAGCACTATTCCAAGTGGGATAGATTGGTTTTAAGAGTAAACTGAGAGTCTTGTTACTTCCAAAGAAAGGTGCCATAACTGGCTGTGTTCCACCATTCAGTCACTTACTTCCATTTCAGGCTGCTCAGTATTTTTTAAACAGTGTTGCTTGCTTTTTTTAAAGGTAATGCCCATGGTACAACAAAACAGTGGACACTGTAGAGTTCACTTCATGTAGAATTTTGGGTGCTACACTTTATTATTTCTGTTCAAGTCACTGATGGTGAGAGATTTGTTTTAACCATGTAAAGTCACTAGGTAAAAGTACCCCTTTTCATCAAGGTTGATTGAGGAGCATTTTAATTTACATTTTCTGAGTCACACAGAAGGCAAATGGAGGCAGAAGGAATCTCACTCTGGACTTCATGATGAAGTTCACTACCAGATCATAACTTTAGTCTTCTATGCCAGACTGCTAGACAATGCAAGGCTGCATAACAACACAAAATATAACTACTATGAAATCTTTTCTTTTTTTGTCAAACCAAAAGCATCACTTTTTAAAACTGAGGCATATATCTATATCTATCTATCTATATATATATATATATATATATATATATATATATAAAATGTATAAATATTTTTTTCCTTTTTTGATTATCTCAATAAACTGTGACAGCAATAAAATAGAAAACTGTTGATTAACTTTGATTTATATGCCACTGCCTTTCAGAATTATGCCCACTCATTCAGCTTTTAGGTCATTCTCTACGTACTCAATTTTTTTGTAACTAACAAGCTTACTTGTCTCTAATTACTGCCATTAAGATTTCTAGCATCTCTTACTGGTGAGACTGCTAGAAGATGTATGATATCAGGTGGACATTTTGGCACTTCGTAAGAATATATATTAAAAAGAAGATTCACATCTTCTGATCTGAGAGTAAGCTAAACACATACATTGAATACACATGGCCTCATGTGAACTTGGCTGTTGAAACTGATACTGTGGCTTAATCCAGCTCTGGTAAGACACATCATCTTAATTTTAGCAGACACATGAAGATTTCCACCAGGAGTTTTGGAATTATACACCAGGATACAGATAGCTGATCCCACTCCTATCAAGAGATTACCCAGAGACTTCAGGTTTATATACCTGGTTCCTGTGTTGCTACGGTTTTGCTATGGTATTGTGTCTGAGTTTGTAATGTGTCAAAGACTTTTGGTTTTCTAATACCATGATGGGAATGGAGCCAATTCGTAAGTCAGTTTACAATTCAAGTTCAGGAAATTAGTATTGTTTCAGTCTCTGGTGTTAGCCAAAAGTGCTCTTCTCAGCACCTGCAAAATGCCCAGAATTTGACTTCCTCCATAGTTCATGTAGAGCATACCTCTCAACCTTCAGATCAGAGAATCAAGGACAAAGGACCTTAAAATCAGGGACATTCAGGGATATCTAATTAACATAAGATATGCATATTTAAAAAAGTGCATTAATGGACACGCCCACCCATTCATTCAATTATACAAAGCCAGGGCATCATTTTAAGCATTTTTTATTAGAAGATTATAAACATTGACACGTCAAAATAGAGGATTATTCATATATTTCGGAAAACTGTATTAAATTAAAGTAAAGTAAGACATGCTCAGCTCACCCCCCCTCACAAATACCCTTACAAAATGGTGCTTATATGGAACAGAAGAAGTACATGGAATAGGGCAAGTACATTCAGACTATTGATTCAACTTCAGGATCTTGGCAGGCAGAGGTAGTTTCTGCAGCTGATGCTGTGCAGGAATGTTCTTTGTTGTAAGCGGCTGTTGCTTTTCTTACTGCTTCCAGCATGTCCTTAGGATGTTTTACACAGCAGCAGTCACTGTCCTCGTTCACAGTACCAGTCATTGTCCTTAGGATGTTTTACACAGTAGCAGTCACTGTCCTTGTTCATCTTTATTGCTAATAAAGAGTTTAATGTTTTTGGGCCAAATGACTGCCTGAGCTCTGTTTTACTTTGCAAACCATGCTGAATGCCCATTCTGCTTCACTGTTTGAGTGTGGCAAACAGACAAACGCTTCTCATTAACTTTTGAAAAGTTGGGAGGTCGTACTGTAGGGGTCCCAAGCACCATAGACCAGTACTTTAACAAATTAGATGTGTCACATTCATATGACCATGACACATCTAACAAATTAGATGTGTCACATTCATATGACCATTCAGTCATCTGATATACTGAAAACTCATCTATCAATTTGCATCACTGCACTCGTGAACTATAAAAACCGAGACGAGTGCCAATATCTACTATAACAGTTGAAGAAAGCTGCAGTTTCATAGCTGGATCCAATAAACTGGCCATGTTCTGCAGTAGGGTATCTTTTGCAGGGAAATGTTTTTTCATTTTTAATAACACTGCAGAGTAAAATTGTTTGGCTCTCTTGAATAGTTTCTGCTCCACTGTAGTAACCCTGATATCAACCGAATTTTCGTCCAAATATGTTTCGGGATCAGGACCAATACGAATTTTTCCATCTTCTAAGACATTGTCCTGCACTTCAAGAATTGCATCAATACTACTTATATTGCCCAAAAACTGCCTTGCAATTGGTGGTTTCAGAACCCTACTGGCTTATGCCTGCAGTACTTTGTGGATCTCATTATGCAATGTGAGCAATTTGCTTTCCCTGCTTTGCATTAGCATATTGAAGTTATGCAGTGGTTCAATGGCATACTGCAGGAGGAAGAATGCCAACTTGATGTCATGGCTCTGCAATCCCTCAGCTATTAGATCCACTTTAACAGACTGTGGTTCATATGACAAGAAGTATATTCCCAGAGTAGGCCACAAGGAAAGCATTCCTTTTATGACTTTTGCCAAACTCAGTCATCGAGTGGTGGCATATCTGATAATTTTGAGAGGTCCAATATCCACAAACAGTGCAAACTCCTTCAGCTTCTGCTAACACTGTGCACTTCTGGAAAAGTGGCAATAAGTGTCAGATATAAATTCCTGTACAGGTACAGCCCTTTGCTTTACACCATATTTAATGCATAAATCTGCAATGTGGTACAAGCAGCTCATGTTGAAAATATGTGGATTAACCTCTTTTAATCTGAATAGCACCAAATTCCACTTACCAATCATGGATGCAGCATTGTCTGATGAATAAGCCACCATGTTGGTCACAGGAATGTCAAACTTGTTCAGAGTCTCCATTACACAGTCATAAATGACTTGGCCAGTTCCACTGATACAAGTAGGCATAGCAAGGGTTCTTACAACATTTTTACAAGTGGCATGGTAAAAAAAAAAAAAAGTAAAATCACAAGCAACTTGTCACCCCCCATATCTGTACTTTGGTCGAGTTACAAACAGTATGGCACTTTCTGACAAACTTGTACAACATCCTGCTGATACTTTGGCCCCGTTACATCTCTTAAAATGCAAGCAGCCTTTGTTGGTCCACAGGTCATTTTTTGTGCCACCTCCAGATCCATGCAGTACCTCTTCATGTACTTCAGGAAATTATCCCCAGTCATAAATGGCAAGTTGTGTTCAGCAAGTAGGCCCATAAAGGCTACTTCAGGCTCCAATGCTTTAGCATTGGTTTACTGAGTGGCAATCATTTTTGTCACCTTCCTCCCAGTCAAATGCTTAGTTCTCATCTCGTGCTTCTCAGTGGCCATATGCCACTGCAAATCAATCCTCCCTCCATGTCCGACATTAATATTAGTAGCACAAGTCTTGCAAAATGCATAGACTGGACCATGACTGCTTTCCATTACTCAGTCAAAGGTGACCTTCCAGCTACTTTGGAATGTGGTCATTCACTTCTTCTTTTCAGAGGCAACATCTTCAGAGAAGAAAAAAGGGGAGTGTAATTAGGAGGTTTCAAGGTAATTCACAAGTGTGCTGTGATGCTACACTTTTACTTGCAGTAAACAAAGCTGGTATGATGTCAAACAGTAGTCAAAAAAATTCTTACCCTTCTGAGCTGTTGCACTATAACAGTGTAAGAAACTTTGAGTTGCATCATCTTCCATTGTGGCTTGCTCATAGGTTCATAGGTTGGTGCTAGGCTATCAGCCTTAGGGCCTATACAAGCCTAGCCATAACAATTACCTGGCTATTTCTTCCCACACTATTTACTTCCCTGGACCCTTGTCTAGCAGGGTGACTGACATGATCCCCTGGGTGAATTTCCTTTCTCCCATCCAATCATCAAGGTTCCTTTTGAAGAGGGCCAAAGAGGCGCTCTGCTTGAAATGTATGGCAAGTCTATTCCAGAGTCTGGGGAGTCTCTGGGTCAGGAACCTATCCTACCAGCATGTTTTGTTTATTGTGATAACAAGGTTTAGATCCCTGGAGTGTATGGCTCAGTGAGATTGGGATTTCTTTAAGTGTAGCATGTCCAACAGCTCTGGGTTTGACATGGCCTTGTATGTTAAGCAGAAATCACCTCTGAGTAGATGATATGCGACAGAGTATAGCTGGAGTTCTGTGATTCAGCCATGCCTTTGCTTCCGAAGAAAATTAATGATTCAGATAAAAGATGAGAATGCAATCCAGGAACCTCTAAACGTATGTGCAACTCAGTAAGACTGAGTAATACACAGCACCGCATATACTCAAAATGGGAGTAAGCATTATTGCAAATCAATAATGCATCCAGGAAAAAAAATATTCAAAAAAACTCATAATGCATCTAAGAAAAACCTTATTATTGCAAATAATTCATAATGTATCCAGGAAAATCTCATTACTGCAAATGACTATGGATCCAAGTAAAAGGACATTACTGCAAATAATTCATAATGCACCCAAGGTAATTGCTGTGAATGATTCATAACATATCTAAGAAAATGTTTATTACAAATGACTCATAAGAAACCCAAGAGAAAGTTCATTACTGCAAATGTTTCATAACATTATCAAGAGAAAGCTCATTATTGCAAATTATTCATAATGTGTCTAAGAAAATGCTTATTGCAAATGATTCATAATAGGCCAAAGAGAAAGCTCATTATTGCAAATGATTCATAACACAAATAGGAAGGGCAGACAAAGAGCACATTGTAAAACTGACAAATCATGGATATGATTCTACACAGCATCAAACTAGTTCTTATTGCCAGAAATCAGAGCCCTCCTGTGAATCAACTCAGAACCTATATTACTGTGCCAGTTTCACCAGGAACTGGGTCCATACTTTAACTGTCCAGATTTTTTTAGAATGTCCTAATGTTTGCACCATATTTTTGGTCTATTCCCCTTAAAAGTTGTGGTTTTCATGATTTTTGTGGCAAATCAGTGAGGTCTGAATTCACTAAATAATGACAACCATTTCGGTTTCATTTGTCATATCCTTCAGAAAAATGCATGTTAATGCAAACACTTTTATTCTAGCAACTTTATAATTTTATAAGAGCAATACTTAAAATTTGTCACTATTTTTGGGACTTTGCTCCCCCCATTATTTTTGGATTTGACCAGATTTTTATCTATATGAAATAACTTTTAAGAGCAATAAATAGCCTTGCAAGAGAAGCCATAGGAGTATAACTTTTGTTAATAGTACATAACGATCAACAGTCTCAAAGCTTATTTTGTTTGCTTTATCCAGTTGCTGGCCACAGCCCAACTGTCAGCAATGTTTAAAATGTAGAGACAGTAACCAGAGGCTGATCAAGAGCATTTCAACAAATACATCATGACAGTAGTAAATTAGTAAACCATTAAAGAAAAATAAAACATAGATATCAAAAGACTAAATCCAGAATAAAATTCAAAACACTAAAATGCAGAGGAGGAGGGAAACAAACAGCTCTGTGATATCATTACTAGAAGTCAGAAACACAAATGGTGTTGTGGTTCTGCAATGTCTGTAACCCATAAAGCACAAACATCTAAAAAACAAACTCTGCGGCACACACGGCAGTCATCTTACTACTCCCCAGGACTTGCTCTCTGCATAGGTCATCAATTATTAAATTAGAACATTGTTAACTGCACTTGTTCTATGTATTACAGGCACACTGACTGCAGACAGGCCTCACTTTCTACTCATCCTCATACACATACTAAAAGCACTCCGACTTCACTTACTACATGGACTTAGAAAGGCTCTACTCATACAACATATTATGAGAAGCACACTTTAACTGCTTTGCTTCAAATAGCAACATTTCAAAGATCCTTAAGTAAATCCCTTAATCACTGTGTGGACAAAGTCTGCATGCTGCAAGAAGGCCATCACTCTAGGTCAATTAAGAAGGAAACAGATGAATAAATAACAAGCACTCACATAAACACAACTCAAGACAGAAGAAAAAGAAGAATGGTGCACTGCAGCTTAATTGTCAGGATAGCAGAGAAACGTGTTTCTCTTCTTAGTCCCAGCAGCTTCATGCCAGTCTCCTTTCCAGTCTTATAGAAAAGACGTATCTATACCTCTCATCTGCCCAGATTTTCGCAGAATTGTCCAGATTTTGTTATTCATATTTTTGGTGTATTTTCATAAAATTTATGGTTTTCTGGCAAAGGACTTGGATGATCTGAGTATAGAAGTTATTAAATAATGATATACACTAGAGTTTCAGACTTTAAATCTTTAAGAAAATGCATGTTAACACAAACCCTGTTACTCTAGCAACTTTCTAAGTTTATAAGAGCAATATTTAAAATCTGCCCCTATTTTGGGCCATTGCCCCCCCCCCCCTTTATCAGGCTCTGTCCAGATTTCTTGCTCTGACAGGTTGAGACACTACCTAAAAAAGGCATTATGGGGTGGCAAGATCCTTAGTCAGTAGCCAAAATCCCAGGGGTCAGATGAAGACCATCTCTGGCAAAGCATCGAGGTCTGCCGATCATGTCATACCAAGCTGACAAATATTGGGTCCCCTTAGAATGATATCAGAAACAAAGTCAATTATTGAAGTTAATCATTTTCTGTTTGTAGTGAGGCATCATCCTAGGTGAAGGTAAAATGCTGCTGAAGGCTAGGGATGTACCTGCCTGAGACATATAATCCAAGATCTTAGTCATTTCTCTCTTCATATAGTCCAGAGAGGTATGTCTCAAGTCATTCACACCAACATGGACTATGACAGAGTCATAACAGTACCTGCTGTTGACAGACTTGAGTGCATGTGTGATATGGGGATCCTAGCACCTAACAGATAGCTGACCATGACCTTTTCCTTATCCAGCCTGATGAAAGGGACATCTATATGTCTCACGATGGAATCACCTTTGTTTTTTTGGTCTAATCTTGCACCTGAGTTTGGGATGCATCAAAACAACCCTAAAGTTCTTCACCAAAACCTTGCTTAAGGAAGAAAATTGCAACTCTGACTGCATCAATAAGAACTCTTATTTTTTTCATAACAGGCCAGTCTTTACACAATAGTCAGACTTGCAATACTAGTGAAAAAAATGTCAGCCTTTCCTCTTAAGTAATAGCTGCAAGTAATTCTTCAACTGGCTGCTCCAAACTGGCTACTCATGCAACTACAACTGGTGGTGCACACACACAAAAACAGTAGTCTCTCTAATTTAAATCCCTCCATCCCATTCGTTAACCTTAAAAGTACCACTATCAAACAAATGACCACAATCACAAAACCCTAAACTAATAATTCTCAGAATCCTCAATGCAGATTGGCTTAACCAGTACAAGGCACAGTTAACCAGTCCAGAAGCCTTACACTATTAACCTATTTCAGTTGCAAAGACAGCCACTCATAACCCATGCAGGTTCACTCTTAACTGTAATCATTACCAATATCTCCTGACAGAGTTAAATCAATACAAGCATCACTAAACATATTGAAAGACCCCTGTCCTTTTATGTCTAGTTGGTTTCTCAAATCAAACAAACTTCCTTCAGTTTTTGTCTCAAGATCATCCCAGAATCAATGGAGCCAATCACTATGGCTGGGACTACAGCTAATATCCTGGTCACCCTTAATTACACTTTCTGATCCTGTATCTGCCTTATTCTACATCTATAAAATCCTCTCCCCTATTGAAACATTCTTCCTACTGAAACACAGAATATCATAAGGCAAAATGTACCTTGATTAACTCTAGTGCTTAAAACACTTGTAAAAACTGAGAGACAATGCACAAAAAAGCTGGAAACAAAGACAATAACAATTCCACCAAATATACCATTTAACACAAAGTAAAATAATTAGTAGGATTGGCACTTTCTTCTTCTTCTTTTGGCTTTTCCCAGTTAGGGGTCGCCACAGTGGATCACCTGTTTCCATTTCTTCCTGTCCTCTGCATCTTGCTCTGTCACACCAACTACCTGCATGTCCTCTCTAACCACATCCATAAACCTTATCTTAGGCCTTCCTCTTTTTCTCTTACCTGGCAGCTTCATCCTTAGCATCCTTTTCCCAATGTACCCTGCATCCCTCCTCAGCACATGTCTAAACCAATGCAATCTCACCTCTCTGGCTTTGTCTCCAAACTGTCCAACCTGGGCTGACCCTCTAATATACTTATTCCTAATCCTGTCTACCCTCATCACACCCAGTGCAAACCTTAACATCTTTAACTCTGCCACATCCAGCTGTGACTCCTGCCTTTTTGTCTATGCCACTGTCTCCAACCCATATAACATAGCTGGTCTCACTACCCTTTTGTAGACCTTCCTTTCACTCTTAGTGATACTCATCTGTCACAAATCATGCCTGACACTCTTCTCCATCCACTCCACCCTGCCTGTATTCTCTTCTTCACCTCTCTTCCATAGTCGCCATTACTCTGAACTGTTAATCCCAAGTATTTAAACTCATCCACCTTCGCCAACTCTACTCCCTGCATCCTCACCATTCCTCTATCCTCCTTTCATTCACACACATATATTCTGTTTTAGTCCAAAGTATATCTCCACCTCTCCAGGGTCTCCTCAACCTGTTCCCTACTCTCACTACATATCACAGTGTCATCTGCAAACATCATAGTCCACAGGGACTCCTGTCTGATCTCGTCTGTCAACCTGTCCATCACCAGTGCAAATAAGAAAGGGCTCAGAGCTGATCCTTGATGTAATCCCACCAACACCTTAAACGCATCTATCACTCCCATTTCAGATCTCACCACTGTCACACTACCCTTGTACATATCCTGTACTACTCTTACATACTTCTCTGCCATTCCCGACTTCCTCATACAATACCACAACTCCTCTCTAGACACCTTGTCATATGCTTTCTCTAAGTCCACAAAGACACAATGCAACTCCTTCTGACCTTCTCTGTACTTCTCCATCAATACTCTCAGATCAAATATCGCATATGTAGTGCTCTTTCCTGGCATGAAACCATACTGCTGATCACTAATCATCACCTCCCTTCTTAACCTAGCTTCCACTACTCTTTCCCATAATTTCATGCTGTGAATAATCAGTTTTATCCCTGCAAAATCAAATTTCTTACATAGACTCCATGCACGTTACTTATGGAACACAAAGCATTCTGGTTGTCAATAAAATCTTTGCCTTGTAGTAATATATTTCCAGAAGCATCATAAGATACTTTATGCAGCAAAAACTCCTTACATCCACTAAAGACTTCATATCTATACTTTCACTTGCTATATGCAATCACAATAATGATTAGCACAGCAAAAGATTATGAGGTACTAGCATAGATTATGCTGCTAGTTCTCTGACTAATTAAAGTTAGACATTAGTATTGTTTCAATCTTTTATGTCAGCCAGAAGTTCTTAAGACACGGTAAACTTAACTCCCCCTTACTCCACACATAAACCTGCATTTTAGCGCAGCTTGCTTACATGTTAGTGAACCGAAAATAAAATAAAATCTTCGATTGGATCAAACTCATGGTGATGGAGAAACCACAGACGTCTTGGGAACAATTTCAGACACCCGCGAATACGAATGATAAACCACAGCAAGCTGGAGCTATAAAATCCCCCTCTCAGTGTCCCTCAATCAAAGATGAATGAATGAATAGTTCTTTTTTTGAGTGCGCATCCAATTAGCCAACCATGGCACGAACGAATGAACAAAGATATTCTGCTTCTCTCCAAGTAGCTCAGTCCCCCGAGATTGTTAGCCTTCCACCATGCCGATGCTGCCTTGATATGTGGACTGAGTGGACCTAATTGAGCCATTCATCCATACCAGGTCCACTGCAGCCACTTAAGTTCCGCTTCTGCATAATACAGGAAATGACTGAAGCATGCTGACTAGCTGCATGCAAAACAGGTGCAGTAAACCAATGCTCTGACTGGCTGAGACATCTACAGCCAGAACAGAGCATGCTTTACTGTAGATCTCCAGTGTACTTGCACCCAAACCAGGCACTCGGCAAGTAAGCATATTTAAGCTTAAAAAGAGGCGCTTGGGGTTAATTTGGGATGACTGAGAGCTACAATGTAGAGTTACATGTATTGTTAGCATATGTTACTGTGACTGTGAATTCTTCTTTATTAAACTTGTTGCTCTTACTACTATTGGAACTGTCTTGGTATCTTCCTTCCATATTCCTGGGATTTTATGACTTTGTGTCTCTCTGTACGTAAGATACTGTAATCACTGTGTGCAGCAATTTCAATAATCAATGTTAGTTTTGCCTTTTTTCATGTTCTACTATATCTGTTTTTCTCTGATCTGTTTTTTGAACTGTTGACAATGTGTGATCCCCTGAGATATACATTTCTCATTATCTGTGATGTGTTGTGGCTCGTTTCCAGTGCTAATCATATACGTCTATATTTTTAAAAAGAGAAATCCGTGGTATCCCTCGAGGTGTCAGAAAAACCCAGTATGCAAATTATACTGGGTCCAAAACAAACCAAGAAGAAACAGCATGGAGGGTATGATATTCACTTCCTAAATTATGTTATGCACTTAGCTCACTTAATAAAAATCGAACTATAAAATATAACTATAAAATATGTGCTACAAAATAATCAAATAGAAAATAGTAGGTAGTCCACAGTTAAGTTAAAGATGAAATAACCTTTATTGAGACTCACAAACAAGCGATCCTAGTTGAGTATAAGGAAAAGCATCAAAAACTTTCCTTAAATATTATCAGGTTGTTTGGAGTAAGGGAGTAGTTACAGAGCCTGCTTCTGTTAAGAGCAATAGAAGCATTAAAATAATTTCTTTAGCCAAGTCCCCCTTTCCCCTTAACACCATAATGTAATCAGAGACTGTGCTACCTAAAACTGAATCTAGAAATCTAGAGACAAACTACAATCTAAGACCAGTTTCTTAACACTTTGTATAGGCTAACCAACTAATCAAAACATTATTAATTAAGAAACAAACTAACTAAAAGATGACTGACTGACTCAAAAAGATCTGCCAATAGACATCTACCAGAATAAATATTAATAAACATACAACTTTTAACAAAAGTCACTTTCGTATCAAATAAATAGTTGATCAGGTTTGTGTGTCAAAAACAAACCATAATATAAATGAACATGTCTAGATATACAACTGTAACCTAAGTAGCATGAAAATACATAAAAATAACTGCTAAACTAGAAATACCATGATAAGTGCTAAAATAAAGCACTAGGGCCATGGGGATCTGTTAAAGTGTTGCATCCAGAGTAATTAAACCTTCAAAACAAACAAACAAAAAAAAAGACTAGGCCCATGCACATTATGTGCAGTATCAGAATTTCGCTATCTAAAAGGAAAAAAAATGTAACAAAAGTGCTCAGTTCAAAACATAAAGTAGCATTTAATGTGGAGCCATCAAAAATGATTAATGTATACATGAGCAACCTAAAGTATGTCCTTTATAACATTGTACGGTAGTGGAAAAAGAAGGAAAGAGTGTTTGATATTTGTTTTTAAACACAATATTAGCAAGTAATGTCAGCATTAATCAGTCCCATAGCATAAGTTCGTAGGTATTTACTAGGCTAATGACCACAAGGGCCCTTTTAAGCCTAGCTATGCATCCCAAATCTCTGACAAGTTCTGATACCCTTGATAAGTGTAAGCATGGGCCTGGGAGATGAACCATTTACAGGTTACCTGTGCCCACTAGAGACATAGGTGCCAAACTAGGAATGAATTTCCAGTTTCCCATCCAATTGTCTAAGCTGCACTTGAATTGGGTTAGGGAGGAACTCTCCTTCACATGGATATGGAGCCTGTTCCATAGACAGGGTGGTCTCTGGGATACATACCTATCTTCCAGCAGGTCCTATTTATATCACAGGCAAGGTTTAAGTCTTTAGAACAGGTAATTTTGTACTGTTTGTTTTGTGGATATGCAAGAGGTCCCTCACAGTTGGGTCTGACAATGCCCTGTATGCCAGGCATAGCTCTCCCCTCAAAAGCCTGTAGGAGACAGAATACAGGGATAGGGCCTTGAGGTGGTCTGCATAGGACATTTTACTTATGCCCTGTATTCTTTTAGTGAGGAAGCTCTGTGGATGTTCCAGTTGTTGGATATGCCTGGTTAGGTACATACCAAAGTGGGCAGTGATAGGTCTGATAGGCCTGATGAATCCCAAATACAGTGGAACAATGACTTCCTTGGACTTAGATGCCATACCTTTGTTTATAAGTTGTGCAACATAGAATGATTTCCTCACCACTGTAGACACATGATGGTCAAAGGCTAGATTACTATCTATGTGTGTCTTTAAGTCCTTAACTACTGGGTCAGCTCTGAGTGGTATGTTGTAAATATGATAATTACCAGGGATGGCTAACTTCCCAAAGGATACTATTTTGCATTTCTTGGCATTTAGCACAAATGGGTATCCATGTCTGCAGATCCCATCCGTGTAGGTAGAGAACTGTGTTGGTGTCCACATAAGAGGTAGCTGACATCAAAAGGGGGTGTGTCCAAATTCCTTTAAGCTCATTGAAGCAAAGCAGTGCCTGTTTGTGAGGTGCATCGCTCTGCTGAGCAGAGGTGTGTACAGTGTCTGCTAAGCTTTGTTTACCTTCAGGGTACGTGTTTCAGTGGGTTTGAACATGTTTACATGGTGCCCTGCTGTGCTGAGCATGACCTTTCATGGAGGTGTGTACAATGACTGCTCAGCATTCTTTACTTTCACGGTGTGAGTTTGCACAGTGTGCCACAGTGTTGAGCAAGGAAGGCTGTAAGAAAAAAAAAGTGGCCGAGAAAGACAATGATATCTAAATTACTGATGACTCCTTTCCACTTGAACTATGGCCATTAACAGTCCTTAATGATGTACTTGGCAGGTGGAATGCATCATAGGTAGCCAATCACAAAGGCTGCACATACAGCAGAGCACTATAAAGATTGCAGAAACCCTAAAATCTGATTTTACCCCCATACTCTGCACCAATGGGGTACAGACTTGGGGATTTTCACTGAAGAAATGCTAGGGGCTACTGCAGGTCTGCTACATATGTATGTGATAGATGCTGTGGTCAATGCTGCTGCTGCTGACCATAGGCCTAGACTGAGAAGAAGAAGAGTGTTCAGGCCCAGGGTAACCTTCCAGGGGCTACATGAGCTAGAGATTGTAGAGTTCTACAGGTTGGACAGGGATATACTACTAGAACTCACTGAGCTCTGCCAACTTCAACTCAGACCCAGAGCCAACAGAGGGGAACCCATCCCAGTGGAAACAAAGGTATGTGCAGGTCTTAGGATACTAGCTACTCGCACATTCCAAAGACCAACTGGGGACATGATGGGTGTCTCACAGGCATCAGCAACCAGGGTATTCCACCAGTTCCTGGATGCCATGCTACCACATGCCAGTGAGCACACTTATTTTCCCCTCACCCCTAAGGCAAGGAAAAGCAGAATGCAACAGTTCTACCATGTAGCACACCACCCTGAGGTTCTAGGTGCCATAGATTGCACTCATGCACACATGAAGGCACCACCCAGTGAGGAGGGTAGAATCTAAGTCAATCACAGAAGGTACCACTCCATTAACTGTCAGATCATGTATAATTCCCAGAGCATAATCATGAATGTATGTGCTGGCAGCCCTGGTAGTTATCACGACTCACATATCTGGCATGCATCACAGCTGTACCAAATGTTTACTAGGGGGGACATCCCACAAAGACATTTACTGGGGGATGCTGGCTATGCACTGGAACTGTGGATGATGGCACCCATCCGAAATACTCACACACACATCAAAGAATGCCATAATGAGGTACGCACACAAACTAGGAACATCATAGAGCATGTGTTTGGGCTGCTGAAGGCATGGTTCCAGTGTCTCGATATATCTGGTGGCGCCCTCCAGTACTCCCCAGCCACATGTGCACACATGTTCACAGTATGTGCCATGCTATATAATATGATCCTGTGGAAACAGCTGTAGCAGGATCAGCAAAGGGAAGGGATACAGAGCCCCCCACCAGTGCCTAGGTCACCACAGTCACACCCACAGGGGGCTCCAAGGAGGAAAACCCTGAGGTTGTCCCTGTAGGCAGACATAGGCATGCCCAGTATGCCCTGGCCTTGGCCAAGAGACAATGCATAGCACATGCCCTGGCAACCTAGGACCCTAGGGACTGACACCTTACTTTGACTCACATGCATATCAGTAAAAATGATGCCGGTGAGACCACACAACCTGGACCTAACCATGTACTGGCTGTGTACTGCTTACTTCAGACAGAGATGGCCCCGAACTACAGGTCTGACAATTGCTGCAGTCTCAAGGTAAGTCACACACCTATTCTCCACTTGTAAGGGTTACTAGAATATGGTAGCATATGTATGGACCTGCTTCATGTATGTAGGGGACTATAGTGGGCTACTGGGCTACTTGTGAAGATATAACAGACACTTGGGACAAAATGTACTCTGTCCAATAGTATTTGTTCTATAATATGCACTAGGCCACATGGCTAAAAAGTCCACTGCAGTATTCTAGAGCGATGGCTAACAGTGAGGAATCACAATAGTCGCACAACTGTGTATGCCAGCAGAGCATGGGCTGGTCATCCCCCACCCCCAACTCATCAATGTACCCATACAACTGCTGTAGCAGCTTATCTGCAATGATATATCAGCAGACCACCCAATTCTAGGGCTGTGACATAGAACCTGGCCACACGTTCTATGTCGCATGTAACACTGGGGTGACAATGTATGTCTGTATGCTGTTGATTGTGTGATGAATGATGCAGCTCTGTCTGGCAGCCTGTGTGGCTCACTAGGCTAGGGACATTAGCATGAGTGATAGTGTTGATGGCTTGAATCTTGCAGTAGCCACATCTTTTGCATTTGAGGTAGCCATATGATGGTATTCCCACAGACTAATATAACCCCTCAATTTCTAACGGCAAGAAAGCTGGACAAAGCCAGAGTGAATGGGGGGGGGGGGTCAAAGGGCCAAACCTACAGACAGACATTATACATGCTCTGAGTAACCTAGAAGGTGGCTGGTATGACAACAAGTTGCAACAGGTGAGATTAGCTGCAGGATGTAAAGGCCATCATTTAAATGTCTCAGTAGTTACAACAATTCAGTGACTGCATTTTATAGTATATTACCAGAAAATCAGAAATGCATGAGGAACAGAGCAGACATATGGGGTGGAATACTAGATATTCTGCAAAAACATGTACAGGGAGAGGTATGCAGACTGTCATCCTGTGTGTGGTATTACATCATGTACCCCAGTCACATCATACCTCTCAACCTCTTACAGCAAGAAATCTGGCCTATGAAATCAATAAAAGTGGGACAAAGGCCCACAAATAGGGACAAGTTTTAAATATTGCTCTTACAAACATAGAAAGTTGATAGAATAACAGGTCCTTCAATAGCATGAATCCCCTGATGTGTATGGAGTCTGAAACTCAAATGTCTGCTATTATTTCTTAACTTCAATCTTCAATGCTTTGCCATTATTTTGCCAAAAAAACACAATGCTATGTAAAAAGGACCAAAAATATGAGGCAAAAATCTGGACATTCTGTGAAGGCCTGTACAGCTGAGAGCTATGAGTCACTTATTAAGGCCAGCTAACAGCCAGGAATTCCTTGGACAATATCAGGGAAGTGCTGTATTGTGGTAAGAGGTGCTGCAGCCAACAATGGCCTGCAGCATACATAATCTCAGACTGGTGTACAGGTAGTTCTGGCCTGGAGTCACATTGTAAGTACTAACAGTCACACCAGGCATGCTCCTGCACTTACCAAACTTGAATCCAAGTCTGTTGCCTCTTCCGCCCAAAGACCTGCTATGTGGAAATATGTCTGTACATACATACAGCTACGTATACATATCTGTCTCTCCCTATCCCTCTCAAGCTTGATTAGTATATCTATCAGTATGTGGCTCATATATATATATATATATATATATATATATATATATATATATATATATATATATATATGATATATATATATATATATATATATATATATATATATATATATATATATATAGATATACAGATATATTGCTATATAAAGTACAATGATACATAGACTCTCCACATATATCTACATAACACATTTACATAACGTACATACACAACAACAGTTAAGGAGACATCCCTGTTTTACACACTTATATAGATATGTGCAGGGGTGTACAAATGTCTCCACATACACCGGAATGCTGGGGTTATCTGCACTTACATATCACAACAGTTGTTCGATGGAACCAGACCAAGGCCACAAAAGTACATAATCCACTCACCCACAGACCTGTGTGCCTGCAGCATGTCACCCTGTAGACAGACACTGATGAGCAGGTGGTATAATGCACAATAGTTGCAACGCATGCCTTAGACAGGCCATATTGTCCCTGGCCACATGTCCACCTATCAAACTGCAAACAGCCACATATGGCCATACTGGTAACTGTACACACATAGCAGGGATATTACTAGGCATCCCACTCCTAGGACACTAGATACAATAATAGTACCAAGCAGTATCACTCTGCAGGCCACACATGCTGTCTAACACAAGGCCACTTTGCGTATTCCACAAGTACTGTGCCTACTTCCACATATACATTAGACTTAACCTGTGGCCCAAGCAATAAGTACTGTGAGCTGTAGTGTGTAATAGTACATAGGTAAGGGTCCTATTTTCACATCTTCCAATGTACATGTGCGTGGGAATATATCCCCTTGCAGCACTACAGACATGCCCATCTGGCCTATCTCTATGCAGTGGTCATGCATTTTAAGGCCCTGTGACTAGCTGCTGGCCTCTACATTGGCCTCCTTTAAAAGGCCTGCTGATGTCACCCACCTTAAGGGTGCTGGCTGACAGTCTAATATCAGATAAACTCTGTGGCACATCCGATAAGTACAGGTCCGTGACACCTGTCATTCTGTAACACTACTGCCAGTCTAACATCATGTAACAAAGATACACAAAGTTTGATGTATAGTCATGACACATGCCAGCATACAATACATGTAGTGGCCCACAAGTGCCATGGCAAAACAATATTGCACTACACAAGTACATGTAAAGTCATATAGTCGCCCTGTGCATCAGACACATATTTGCATTTCCATGCATCAATGGCACGGATGGCAGGAATGTGGTACAGGTATCATCACATGCACAAGGTGTGGTGTGGGGATGCCAGAGGCCTAGGATGTCCCAATAAGGTGACAGCATGTGTGTGAGTCAAGAAGGGGTGCAGGTTAGATGGGCCATGGATAGGTGCTGTGTGTCTGTTGGTGACCTGCATGCGACAGTGGTGCTTGAGTGTGTGCATGCACACAGTCAAGCCCAGTGCTAGCCCTACATATGTGTATGTTGGACAGCTGTGGACTGTACTTGGCAGAGTGTACAGTTCACCATCTCCAGCCATGAACATATGAACTGGCTCTGCAGGAGTAGCACTGGTACCACCATGCCCAAGGTCAGATGCAGTGCTAGCACCTGACAGTAATTGCAAAATGCTGGGGCTGTGTCCCCCACAAGACTGCCCAGGACCAAGTACCCATGGCCTGCCATGTCATGGTGTGGACAGAACACTTCCTTCTGTAGCACTGTAGGTACTGCCACTATGAGAGCATGACTGTGCATGGCCATGGGAACTCCCAGCAGATGGTGTTGCTGAGCTTCATTCATGTGTCCGATGCTCACCTCCAACCAGATGTTCCAGCAGAGACATTGTGCAGTCAAAGACAGACACTGTCTCAGCCCACCATCTATCCACTACATCAGTGCAGTGAACCAATCCAGGGTATCCCCAATGTGGTGGAAGCAGTCACATATGTCAGACTGTGCTGCATCCATAACCCTAAGCACCTGTCTGGTGTTGCATTCAGTAAGTGCCTGTGCCTCCATGATGGACTGATACATGTGGTGAGTGACCCGTGAGCTGACACCTGCAACAGGTGGTGGATGGACAGCAGTCCTCCTCCGAGCACCCCTGTCAATCTGCCTGTGTGGGTCCTCACCAGCTGTCTGGCTATGGCCAGTGTCAACTCTCACTGGTGCAATAGTTGTCACATTGCCCTGTTCAATGTTGCTACCCTCTGACTGCCCAATATCTGTGGCCTCTGGGGACTGGGTATGTGTGGGCATACTGACTGTGTGCAGTGACAATGGGGTCAGAAGAGGGATGTCAACATCTGGGACAGGTTCAGCCACCAACAACCCCGCCTGTGCCTCACTATGGCCACCATCATCATCAGCATCCGATGAAACACTGAGATCAGATTGTGAGGGGGAGAGACACCAACCCCCCCGTCACCTTTGAGAAGCAAAACAACAGTGGTACATTACTACCTGCACTATTAAGTATGGTAAGTCAGGCCTGTTATAACATGCACTTCAGCTACATTCAGTTAACATTGTCAGTACAGTACACCTATACGGTATGCAATATGACAGTGTATGTGATAGAACTAAACATAAAACCCAGTACACCTATATTGAGAATGATATGCCAGTAGTAGTATCAGTGTCTCAGGTTTGTACCATCACCCTGTTGTGTTTGAACAGGCAGCTTGGACTACTTGCCTCATGTATAGCAGGCTGCGTAGTCACTCATAACTATAAGTGCAAACGTCTTAATGTTTGTACAATTACACACCTGTGATTACCCAGTCTGTGCACTGAAGTTTACTGTTCCAGAATAGACAATACAAATATCCTACTATGTCTAAGCACAACAGTTGTACATAGGGTAAAATGGCAGTCCTTAACTTTCTTAGGGTATATATGAACCTTAAAACAACAGTATTACACTTACCAGGTACAGTACCATGGTCTTGGGCTACACCTGGCAGACCTATGAAAAGGAGAGGGAGAGGTATTGTCAGCACCACCAACTGCTGCAGCACTACAAAGTAATTGATCATATATCCACATGTACAGTAGCTACTGTGATAAAGGCTATATTGCTGACATTCTGAGTATGTGTACACATCTGAGCATAACCCCCCCCGCCCAATGCAAATAGACCTGACATCCATGTACTGGTATGTACAGCCTGCCACAGCGACTGATTTTATTACACTGCTGAACACGGTAAGCTTACCTGGATACTCCTCTCCTGGAGGGACTGTGGCACCCACCTCCACGATATATGGCATGATGGATGCCTGGGAGCTATGGCGTGTTCCTAGGTTTGCCAGGAATTCCTCTTTGGCTGAGAGTGGTTGTTCCATCACAGACCCTCCAATGGTGGTGGCATGATCACTGGCAACAACAGCTGCCTTTTGTCATGCAGCATACACCATATCTGTGGCCCAGTGTTGGACCTGCTCATAGGTCTTGTCCAGTTGGACAATCTGATTGACAGCTTGCACAAGGTCTGCCCAGAATGCCACCCACTTTTCCCAGTTGTGTCTCCCCTGGACAGCAAGATTTGATGATGGTGTCTCAGTCCATCCAGTATAATGTCATTCTCCACCATTGAGAAGAGTGTGTATCTCCTGCAGTACATGATTTCTGAAAGGCAATAAGAGGGGAACAACTTACAGGACCAGAAATGTGGACATCCACTATGTACAGATCCAGCACACCCATAATGGCCTGCAGTATCCACTGCTCCTTCAAATGTCATACCCCACAGTCTGGTAACACACTATGTGTGTGGTTATCATCAAGATAGTAGCAATCCTGAGTATGTCCCTGTGTGTTGTGACAGATTCTGAAGTATGTTCCTACACCAATCACTGCAGTATACTGTCGTGAGTCCCCTACGGGCAAACTCCCATATGTCATGTAGCCACTGTCAGGCAAATAGCAGTGTGCTATTACAATGATTATATTGGTACAGTCCAGCAACACCAGTGTGCCACAATGACAGACAGCAATGCAAACCTGCTGTAGTATATATTCCCTGAAGGCAACATACCTCTCATCTATACAGATGTTTACAGACTGTCAAGATGTTTGCCCATAGTCTTGGTCATTTTCACAGAAAATTGTGGATTTCTGACAAATAGTTGGTCAATAATTGATGGCTGATGTCAAAAATAAAGGCAGACATCTGAGTTTCACATGTTATTCCCTTCAAAACACAGTTATGCTACAGTAATATCAGTTTAGTCTATTCACTTTCTTACTTTGCATGAGCAATACATAAACACTCTCACTGAAGTTGGGCCTTTGTCCTCCCATTAATTATGGCTTTGTCTTGAGTTCTTACTGTAGGAGGTTGACAGGTATGTTAGGCAACCAAACCAGGACAAATGTCAACAGAAACAGGGACTTAGCCAGAGTACATCAGGGACATTCAACGTCAGTTTTACAATGTTCAAACTAATTATGTGAAACATGGACAGAATGAGAGAAGATGAATTACAGTACATAGTTTGACGTTACAGGGATGTACCCCCTCCCTTATTGTCTCCAAGTACTACGTGTAATCCATTAGCTTTCCTGCAACAGCTGACTGTTGTAGGTGGGATTGACAGGGACAGAGATGAGATGTGATTGAAATCAGGGACACTTGAGAGGCATGCCTGTAGGTGTGGGACAGCAGAGTATCAATGACATATCATCACCATAGATCTAAGACAGGCTTACTGTTGTAATCTCTATTCCCCAAACCTCCATCCTCCCATCTGCATCCTGTTACATAGAGAAAGTGGAGTGCAGTACTCCTTTGTTGAACCATGCTTCCAGTAATCTTTTGATAATACACTCTGTGTGTGTGTGTGTGTGTGTGTGTGTGTGTGTGTGTGTTAAGTCTCATACAGACCTGTTCTCCATAACCAACTGCTTGCCTTTTATAAGGTACTGCTCATTAGCAGATAATTGCCTCTGCACCAATCTGTGGCTCAGAATTGCTAATTGCAACCAAAACAGTTGTAATGTACTATCACTAGCCAATGACATGCCAACACAGTGCAATATATAAGGCCTTCATATAGGCTTTGGCCCCTATCTTAGTTTTTGAGATGGACATTACTGAGGTGTGGAGACTACAGCATTGAAGAGGGTAGGCACAAGCACTGTTCACTGTAGAGATTTCTGAGGTATGTCCACAGTTTTGGTTCATATGTGTCAGTGTCTCATACCATTGTGGTCATCTGGCAGTGCACTGGCAATCACTGTGGGCTGAGGTCAGTAAGGGAAGAGACACATGTGTGTCACACTTCATACCCATCAGACTATGCCTGCTACTGCAATAGCTGTTATTCTATCAACTTACTATCTTTGTAGGGCAAACTATTAAACATGTCCCTATCTCTGGGATTTTGCCCCCCCCCCCATTACGTATGGCTGTAGTCAGATCCCTTGTTCTAGGAGTTTGGGAGGTATGGTACATCTGTAGCAGCTACCTTTACATACAGCTATGTATGCTGCTGGGTGCAGCTGCTGCTGCAGCCTACAACACATAGGGGGGAGTGTGAGCAATTTGGTGGACAGTAAGCTGTATGTATAACTGTGTCAGGCCTGTCATTACAGCAGATCCACATCAAGGGTGTTCTATACAGTGCAATTGGGGCATGTGCTTAAGGTACGTCTGTTATGCAACAGTGTAACTAACAGTGTGGTAGGTGACATATAGTTAGGCTATATGGTTATGTGCATTGTGTCTTTGCCTGGAGGCCTTTGTCTTGTAAAACTGGGTGGTAGCAGTTAATTAAGTAGCAGTAACCTGTGGGGAGTAAGTTTGCATGACTCAGTCATTACTTGATATCTTCACAATAATGTAATTGAAGTGCGACACAACACTGGATTTGAACCCAGCACTGTGTGTGGCAAAATGTACTGCATGCAAAGAATTTAACAGACTGAGCTACAGAGACACTGCAATATCATGTGTACTTGCATGATATATGTGCACATATACAGGCTGTGAGAGACATTACTACATCCATGAGTATGTGCGTGGCGTTATATGGCTGTATTTCCGCACCAGGGTCCCAGTTGTACATGTACTTTGCCATTGCTGTCTTAGCAGGTGTATTTCCACAAGTTGCTGATAAAAGGGCACATATGCCTGCTATCACAGGCCTCACTTACATCCATTAGTATGTCTTCATTATTATGTATTATTGTACCAGAGTCCAGGGTACACTCCCAGTTTTCACATTAGATTTTTATTTCAGTTACATGCGTAATGTTTGTAAGTAGTAAGCAGTATGTTTTGCTGTAAACATATATTCTAAAGCCTGTGTAATGTAGTGGGTTAATGCAGTACACTATAGTTAAGAGGTGCCTAGGTTTGACACTTGGCAGAGGTGCTTATTTTCTACATGTGAGTTACAATGTAATAGGCACATATAGACATTAAAGCTCTTTAAAGCTCATTAAAGATCTTTTCAGTTGAGCCAAGCCAAGTGGCGCAGTGTGTCACACAGCGCCATGCAAATCCACACACACCAGCACTAAAAAACTATAAAGAAATGAAAACAAAGGTGATAGGAAAGTGGTGAAATAGGAGCAAGCAGGGGGAAAAACAATGTGAAAGGCATGTAGGGATGTGCAGGAGGGGTGTAGGAAAGAACCGTATTAATGCCTTTCTTGTGCAGCAACAGCTGTGCATTTGATATGTTTTGTGGATGAATTTAGACTCTTGAACCCCAGACAAAGGTGTGAGGACAACATAAATGTGTTGTCAAGCCAATTGGACCAAATTAGTTGTGTCCAGAGGACATGTGTGTGAAATAGAGAGCCTATGTATGGAGCTATATTTTTTGTGGGACAGGTGCCCATTTTTTTTTTAATGAGAGAGTGAAATGTTGGGGAAGGGACATAGGTAAATGTGGTGAGATAAGTTGGGTAGGAGAGGATGCAATAGCAGACAGACAAGACAGCAGGCAGGAGTGGTATGTGACACATGAGGGGGTAAACACCTTGGATGGGGAGGGTGTTGTGGAAACAGTGTTGCATGTATCTCCAGATGGCAGCAACTTGACTGACATCCCCACCAATTGGCAGTTCATACTGCTCCTTCACTACCCTGAAGGTGGCTGTGCTGGAGGCTGGGTGCCAGGTTGGCCAGTGTACCCTCAATTTGGTGCAGGTGACATTCATAGGTCCAATAAATGTTCCTGTACACCATGACCGGCAGTTCCTGTTAGGTGACTGCAGCCCGTCCACAACCACTTCCAGGGGGAGGCTGGGCCCAGTCACCTGATGCAGTTCCATCTGAAACCACAGGTGGTGCAGGGGCAGCAGAGGGGGTACCACCAGCCTGGGTCCCAGATGTGTTAGGGCCCATTGCCATGGCCAGTTGAGGCAAGATAGGTGGATCACCAGGAAATAGCCTAACCTGATGTGCTGTGGTGATGGAGACATACCAATAAGTATATGTTAGTTATGAACAAAACATAGTAATAACAGCATGCCAGAACAGTGAAAATAACCCATTACATATCAATGCATATTATGTGAAACACATTAAATGATAGAATAGTCAGTATGTTAACAGCATGCCAGTAACAGTTACAGCATAAGGCCAATAAAATAGGTAATTCAACAAGATATATTAATATGCAACCATTATAATGCATAACAATAATAATGCACATGCCCCAAAATACAGGTAATTTTAACAACATATGTGAATAGTAAACCATAACCAATGGATAACAATAATACATAAATAAAGATAAGAGGTGGGGAGAGAGAGAAAAACAGTCCATTAGTACCATTATAGACTATTTACTTGACAACAGTACTGCTATCTACTGTATGGGTCTGTCTTTTCTTCATTTGTACAAGTCCCCTATAGCTGCTGTAGCACCTACATACATCTCAAGCTATTAACCAAACCAGAAGCCGAAAAACCAGTGAAAGCTGTTTAATGGAACACAGCAACAGAAACAAAAGGTTTAGCGCTTTCATCCATCACAACATCATCAGAACAATGAACCAGCCCATTCAGTCAGTATACTTAGCAAGTAAAACCATCACATGACTCTAAGCTCATTAATTAAACAAATATTAATAAAAACTGTGAACAATCCCTTCTAAGATAAAAACTATTTAAATAAAATTACTAAAGGTTCAAATACAATCACATTAACATTCTAAACTTTTTGAAATAAATAGGTGAAATGGAGCAAGTGTCATTAAGACTTGGCTCCACAAGGGAATTTAGCTTGAGCTGCCATTTCAGTTCCCTCACAAGTAAATGTTCTTCCACAATTCTACCCCTATCATCCCTCTTAAGCTGTTTCAAGACAAAATACCCAAATTTATGTCCAGGGTTTTTTTTTTGGATATGTCTGAACAAAGCATTTGTGTCTTTTTTTATTTTTAATATCTCTTTCATGTTCGTATATTCTTTCTCTCACTCATCTAATAGTTTTGCCTATGTAATAGGCAGAACAATCCAACGTTTTTCTTAATGGGTTTAAGGTTCTCATTAAGGAGAAATATAATTGTAACACCAAATGGGCTATTTATGCTGCCTTCTGTTTGGATTGTTCTTCCTTTTGCATAGGCAAATTTACTGGACGGGTGAGAGAAAGAATATACGAACATGAAAGAGATGTTAAAAATAAAAAAGACACAAATGCTTTGTTCAGACATATCCAAGAAAAACCCTGGACATAAATTTGGGTATTTTGTCACAGAACAGCTTAAAAGGGATGATAGGGATAGAATTGTGAAAGAACATTTACTTGTGAGGGGGAAATGAAATGGCAACTCAAGCTAAATTCCTTAGTGGGGCCAGGTCTTAATGACACTTGCTCCATTTCACCGATTTTATTTCTAAAAAAGTTTAGAATGTTAATGTGATTGTATTTGAACCTTTAGTATTTTTATTTAAATAATTTTTATCTTAGAAGGGATTGTTCACAGTTTTATTAATATTTGGTTAATTAATGAGCTTAGAATCATGTGATAGTTTTAATTACTGTTTATACTTATTGAATGGGCTGGTTCATTGTTCTGATGATGTCCTGATGGATGAAACCTTTTGTTTCCGTTGTTGTGTTCCATTAAACATTTTTCACTGTTTTTTTGGCTTCTGGTTTGCTCACTAGTCTGTGAGGTGAGAAGTACTGTTTTCCCTCTCAAGCTATTTGCATGGGACAGTATTAGCCAAGCAGTAAGAACTGCGGGAACACAACTATACAGAACACTGGCACTTCAGGTGGACCTATATAACTACTAAGGTATACTGTGGGCTGATGTAGTGATACTTTGCAATTTTGTTAATCATTCTGATGGTAATACTGTGACAGACAGATTAGACACTACTAATTACATTACATGACAGCGTGACACTTTAGAGATATGTATATGTACAGTACTGAAACTAAACAACTATCATGCCTTGTTTGGCAGGCATGGGGATAGAACCCAATAGCAGTGACTGCAGAAAATATCTGAATTGAATGTATGAATTGGCTGCAGCAACCTTGAATAGACACTCCAGGCATTATTATTATTATTATTATTATTATTATTATTATTATATTTATTTCCTTTATGTTATGCTGTACTTTCACATTCTTGGTAATGATTTTAACAGTCTGTGACATCTAAACACACAATTATTTACTCATAATATGGGCTGCCTCACCCATTTACCTGTAGTTCCTGTGGAGAGAGAATCTGTAAACATTACGTGACTGATACTGTGATATCTAGTGCTACATAGCACTGGATTTGGACTCTAGTCTGTGTGTGGCAAAATGTACTACAGACAGAAGATTTAACAAATTGACCTACAGCATCACTGCTGACTACTGACTGACTGATATTTGCCTAGAGCTCACCTGGAAGCAATATATGACCTGGTAGTAATACTTCAGTTGCATAATATACTGCAGTGACAGTAGAACACACATGCATGAAATACAAGCATGACAGTGGTAGTAGGTAATCTATACATTAATATATAGAATGAGGGTGTACAAAATATATTATCATTGGTTTGACATATCTGTGAAGTCAACAAACAATATCAGATCATGGAGTGGACTACCTCACCCATATACCTTGCTTACCTGCTGTTTGTGGATGACAGACCATTATGTGAACAATATTGGCCTAGAAACAGCCTTGAACGGTACTGTATGTGTTAAATAAAACATTTGGCAGCAATTATATTTGCATTCTACAGCTATTACAGTATTATACTGAACTACAGCACCTTACCTTACAGCCTGAATGCAAACAGTTGTACTGCAATAGGTAAATCAAGACAATCCTGATGTATACAATTTACCTTGGTGTTATTGGTATTGGTTCATGTATTATTGCAGAAAGGTTGGCATTATTCATTTCTTTAAAAACAGCTCTAATTCCACACTTACTGCACTACATACTTTATTGTATATACTTTAATGTAGGTAATGGTATTGTTTCATGTTTTTATTGCACTACAGTTGGCATCATTCATTTATTGCACTACAGCTGTAAGTCCAAATTTATTGCAATACAAACTTTACTGTACATACATATTGCAGTTAATGCTTTCCTCTTTCTTGCTTATTTCACTGCACTTAGCATAATACATCCATACTCGGCACACACATGGTGCAACCTGGCCAAACACTCGGCATGCATCTCAATGTTGTAAGCCCTCTCCTCTGCAGCTGTTGGGAGAGGCACACCCTTATGCATACCAGCTTAGCAGACATTGAGATTAGATATTGTTGAAATAGAGGTAAGAGTACTTACATACATATGGGACATTCCCTGCCTGAAATTCTTCGACCCAGGTGTCCAAGAGATCCCCGTTTTGTCTCTTCAGGTCATCATGGTGATGATGACACTAGTCACCTGTGCAGGGGATACCATTTGAGTTGAGTTCCCTTGCCAGATGGTCCCAAGCCTCCACCTTGCACTCTGAGCCATGGTAACCTCCCTGCAGAAGCTGCACTTCATGGTTTTGTACTAGGAGTCCAACCATGACCCTAGACTCTAGAATGCCCCAACGCTGTGCCCAAAAGTGAGAGTCCTCACCAACACCTGCCATAGTATCCTTCAGAGACAGAACTCCAGTGGATTATGTTGTATTCCCACCTATTGGGCTTAATATAGCTTAATTTCCCACCCTTATATGCCACTGGGAAACATTTAAAAATGCGATGTGTTGCTTAGCACCAAGCAAATCAGTGCAGCTTAGCTGAGCAGTGCATGCAGTCAAGGATTCATATGCTTAGCAGTGTGCAAACTAGCTAAGCAGAGCTGAGCAGTGCATAAAAATTTTCAGCCATTATTGTGTTTATGTGGTGCTTAGCATGACTTAGTAGGGCTTAGCAGAGCTTAGTAGAGCACAGCATGCCAGAATTTAAAAATAATTGGCATAATTTGTATTTCAAAAATAAATGCTTATTTTCCCTTCCATGTATTTAAACCATGTACCTACTGCTCATGAGGCCATACCTCTACCCATTTAGCTGAGGATATGTGTTATTTTACTATACATTTACCTATACCCTGCGTTACCTACAAGCACTGCTGAGCACCAAGCTCACAAACCCGCTCAGCTATGCATAAACATGATATTTAAATAAATAAATAAATGCATCCGGTTTCTATTTTTAGATGTCTGGCAGGTGTCTCAGTGCCGCTTAGCATTGCTGTACTCCACACCAATCTTTGCAAACATGTTTTTTTTTTTTAAAAAAAAAGAAAAAAACACTTAAAATAATAAAATAAGATTGACATAATACAATTGGCCAGTGCAGGGAGTGTCTTATTCATCTGCGGACACAGTTGGCACTACACTCCCTACAATGATTAAATAACCATGTTCCATGGCTCTCCCTCAGCAATGTGCCATGATTAATATGCATGGCATGCTGCCAAGAGGGAACCATGTACACAGAAATGGTAACATTCTGTGTAGGCTCTACACTGTGCCTACACAGATTTTATTAAATCCTGGGGAGTCTCCTTTATTACAAAGAGAAACATGTTTGTGAGAGACTAGGAAATCAATATCCTGACTCTCCAAACTACAAAATACTGGATTTTTTAAACATACTTTCATTAAAAGCAACATCAGTGTAACAATCATAGAGCAACTGCTGACCAATTAAAAATGAACGCTATAGCATTAAGTTTGCTAAGATCTCCTGACTACTTGTTTCTGATTTTCCATATTAGGCATGAGTTCCAAATTCCATAAAAGAACTTTCTACACACAACAAATCTTTTCACATTTTTTAATCTACCAGCAATTGCTAATATTAGACAGGAAAAAAGTCTACAGATATATACCGAAGAGCATTCAGGAATCCAGAATACAGGCAAAGGCACCCAGATATGGAAAATATCACAATACAAAAAATAAGATCAGAAAGGGGAAACATACAACAGAAGATTAGTAAAGTAGAGGTTAAAAAAAAGGAATCTGAAGTAATGGAATAAAAGCAAAGTGAAGAATTTAGTGTAGAAAGTCTAACACAGGTTATGTCACACATACTGGAACAGTGAGTCCCCGAAGTAAGGAGAAACAGGAAGAGTGGGAGACTTCTGAAGAAGAAATATGGATATTGGAAAGAAAAAGAAATGTAATATAGTGCAATATTTACGCAAAGGAGAAAATAAAACTAATAAATACAAAAAAAGCAGCACCAAAGATGTTTGAAGAGAAATACAGGCAAAGGCATCCAGATATGGAAAATTTTACAATACAAAAAAATAAACAAAAGGGTAAAATAGGAAAGATAATTACTGATGGCGAAGTTAAACAAATAGAAACTGAAGTGTTGGATTTCCTATGAAGTGAAGGATTTAGTGTAAAAAATTTAACTTTAGCAATATCACAGCATGCCAGAACAATGAATCCCCAAATTAAGAGAAATCAGTGGAGCCTGAAGCATCTGATCAGTTGCCATATGAAGACACTTTTCAGCCTTCAGAAGGAAACCAGTACAAACGTTCAGTTGGTGTTGCATAACAAGGGAATGAACAGGAAGCTGTGAGTACTCTTGACACAGTCAATATTGTGGAGCAATAGGCCAGTGTGTTCCCATATGAAAGAGCAATGGGTGACACAGGATGACGCTACAGAGAATATGGCACAGGAAGATATTTAAGAGCTTTCTGTAGAATATCCACAGGAAATGGAGAACAAAAAAAGTGCGCTCAGTTTAGAATAAAATGATTTAAGGGAAGAGTTGCTTGATTGGATAGACATATTAAGAGCAATGAAAGAAACAGACTACAGAAAGTCAGTAAGACTTAACATGTTAGAAATTTGATAAAACAAATTAACACAGTAATTGAGACTGTCTATAGAAATTCATTCAATTTAAAACATTTAAATAGGATATATTTCTATGCAGCTAAATTAACAACAGATAAAGTTTTACCACAAAAACACAGTGCATTAAGGGAAAGGAAGGGGAGAAATCAGCGGAAGTATTGAATAGAGAAAACTGTGATGCAATTAAGAGAAGTGTCACTGTTTGAAGTGTTCAGAAGAGGGAATAGATCAACAAAAATACTCAGAAAGATAAAAGTGATAAAAGCAATGCACAGTATCAGAACAGACCAGGATTTATCGTACACTATTGCAAATAATAAAATATATCAGTCAAGGCAGAAAATACTTAGAAAAGATGCAGATAAATGTAAAGGAAAAGTACAAAATAAGAAATTTATTGAAGATCCAAAAAGTTTTATAGAAAATAGGGAAACAAGGCGAACGTAATAGAAATGCCACCACATAAAGAAGGAATAGCCACATTTTGGAGAAAGCTCTATGAAGATCTTGTGGAACATAACAAAGATGCTGAATGGATAGAAGAAGTAAAAGAAAGAATAAGAAGTTCAAATGTACAAGATATGAAATGGGATGAAGTAATGGCCAGAGAAACTGAAAACATTTAAGAAAAGCTCCAAATTGGAAAACCCCAGACCCAGATGCTGTACCTAACTGCAGATTAAAAGTATTAACATCTTTACATGAAAATTTGGCCATGAGTAAGAACTATTTATACATGCACCTCAAAGAGATGCCAACTTGGTTAACAACAGGAAAAACGGTACTCCTCCTTAAGACTGGACTTGCAAGCAATCCTAAAAAACTATAGACCAATACCTTACTTTCTGATGATGTATAAACTATACACTGGAATTAATGCTGACAGAGTTTATAGACATTTAGACAAAAACTCAATTATGGCAATAGAATAAAAGGATAACAAAAGCAAGTCATATGGAACAAAGGATCACTTGTTAAATAAAGTCATACTGGAAAATTATAAAAAGGCGAAGAATCTAAGTATGGCATGGATAGATAACAAAAAAGCATTTGACAGCATCCCACATTCATGGATGAAAGAGTGCTTACAAATATATAAAATACACCCTACACTGATTGATTACATTATAGTGACCATGCAACAGTGGCAAACCACTTTACAGCTAATCCATGATACAGGACAACTTATTAACCCAGAGATAAAAATTGAAAGGGGGATATTGCTGGGTGACTCTTTGTCACCACTGCTATTTTGTCGTGCCCTTATCCCATTAAGCTGTCTACTTTACAGATGTGATCATGGATACAATGTAGCTCCCAGACAACAACAAAGTGTAAAGATTTCTCATCCTTTTGTGGATGATTTAAATCTGTATAGTTCATCAGATGAGGAACCGAAAGCACAATTGCAAGTAGTCAAAACATTCTCAGATGATATAAAAATGTCATTTGGTCTTGATAAATGTGAAAAAGCACATTTAAAGCAGGAAAGCTGCAGAACCAAAAAAATGTCAGTCTGAGACAGAAATGTGACATAAAAGAACTTGAGCAAGAGGGAGTGTATAAATATTTGGAAATTGATGAAGGAGCAACAATAAAATATGAACAAATGTGCATAAAACTTAGTAAGAAATATTTTGGAAGACTAAAATTAATACTGAAAACAGCCCTGAAATCAAGGAACAAAGTCCAGCCTGTAAACCAGTTTGCTCTTCCTGTTCTAACTTACAGTTTTGAGGTGAGTAACTGGTCTCAAAAGGTACTGGATCGGCTGGACAGTAAAACAAGAAAAATGCTTCATGCTTATCAAGTGATTTATAACAATCTGTGTATGCCAAGATTATAGATTCCCCATTCTGAAGGAGGTCTGTGCCTCAGCAAAATCTATTACATGTATAGAACTGCAATCATAGGACTGCACACATATCTGCTGACCTCACAAGATCCAGACATAACTGAAGTTTTGAAACATGAGGAAAATAAGTCTAAGAATACTTCCCTGCTTAGTTTAGCAGAAGCATATTGGCATCAAGCAGGAATGGAAATCAAACCAGAAGTAGATAAAAATCAGATAGCAACTGAATGTACCAAAAAACAAAAGAAAGAATATATAAAAGAATATAAGGTGAAGGATGAAATGGAAGACAAGAAATGTAGAAAATGCATAAATATAGTCTCAAGTATAGAAAACTCTTGGAACAACCTTATGTCGATTAGGATCTAATGCAGGAATGGTTAAGGAGAGATGAATTTAAACCAAAAGACAAAAAGTTAACATTGGCAGCCCAGGATAGTGAACTACATACATGTTGGTTTACAAAGTCCATAGAACAAACTGGAGAAACAGACAAATGCAGGTTTTGTAAAACAGATTTGGAAACAGTCGCACATCTTGCTGCTGGGTGTGATACACTAATGGCAGGAGGCCTGTATACTGAAAGGCATAATAATGTGGTACGACTGTTGCATTGGAGATTGTGCAACATTTATAATACTAAAGTAGCTGAGAAACATTGGAAACATGAGAAAAGAGCATTATAGAAAATAATGAAGCTTATATCACATGGGGTCACCCATTACCGTCAGTTCAAAAAATAGATGTGAGAAAACTAGATATAGTAGTCCACGAAAAGAAGACAAAAGTAGCATTAATCACTGAAAAAAAATGAACATAGTAATTAGTGCCTTACGTACACAGAGAGAGAGACACACAAAGTCATAAAATACCAGGATTTGTAGGCAGAAATGAGGGCAGTGTGGAAGAAGGATGCCCAGACATTTCCAATAGTAGTAGGAGCAATGGGTCTCATAAAGAAAGAATTCACAGTTGTATTTTTATATGTTACTGATACATGCAACTCCATATGATTTGCAGAAGGAGTAATTTCTGGGCACATTACAGGTGCTGCAAAGAGCACTTTAGGCTAACATCAAAGATTGAAACAATACTAATTTAATGAGCTTTCGTGAACTTTAATCATACTTTGACTTAGGAATGGGGTTCATTCCAATCATGGTATTAGAAACCCAAAAGACTGGAAGAAATTAAAGTGAGAATCCATCTTCATATGAAAGCATGTTGTTAATTAAATGAATTGCATACACTAACATTTTCATTTCTCTCTACATATCACCCTTCTCTAAGAACACAGCCTTTGAAAGTAAAATTCAGAGCTGCCAAACTATCTGGTTCAAAAGAAGACAAAATCAGCTTCTCCACCTCAAAGCTGACATCTCACAGAAGAGGCATAGGTCTCCAGAGTGACCATAGGCAGACTACCGCTTTTAAATTCCAATTCAGGTGAAGCAGAGCCCCTCACTGACCCTATTTAAGTGTAATTTGGATGATTGGATGGGAGATTGGAAATTCACCCTGTGAGTTTCACCTGTGTCCCTCTTGGACAGGGTCGTAATTGTTGACTTAGTTTTGCTTAATGACTTGATATTCTTGGGAACAGGGGTTGTATTTGGCTAAAGTTTAAGGGCCCTAGGGCCATTAGCCTGGTAACCTCCTATGATCCTATGATTCTATAAGATCTGTGAAACTATCAAGTAAAAAAAGGGGTATAAAGGTCTCACAGACAAATCACTTAGTAAAAACTCAGAAAATATACAGCAAAGATAAAATCTTTACTGTGTAATAACTTAAACCTCCTGTAAGTTATAAGGTTTAAAAAGGTTAAAATATGGCATGTCTACAGCTAGATTATTGGCTTTATTTGCCTGAATTTGCCAGTAAAGACTATAAAAAATCAAAGTAAAAAGTCTTGGGTATTCAGAAGCCATGTAGCTTAAACATGTATATTGGCAAGGAGTCATTCGCATATATCTAATGGGCAGAAGCATAGCTAGGGTAGGGGCAACAGGTGCAACTGCCCCAGGTGCTATGTGTTCAAGGGCTTGATCAGCCATTAGGAGATCCCAATCTCTCTCTTTAATGCAGTCATACCTGAGTGCTGTAGCACTCCATGTATGGTTCAAAACCTGAGGGCTGTAGCTCTCCATGGAGGCAGGGTATAAAAGCTATAGATATTGTTTGCTACATTTGCAGCAAGCAGTTTGCTACAGTTTGAAAAGAGTAATTTCTTTTTAAAATGAAAACATGAGTGTCATACTGCTCCATGCAAGCATGATATAAACTGTGGTAACTGTTTGCTGCATTTATGGCAAACAGTTTGCTACAGTTTAAAAAGAAGACTTTTTTATTAAAATACATTAAAGGAGTTTGGGGCAGGGCACAGAAATAGAAGCTGAATGGCTGGGCCAGCTGTGGAGGGGCATTTCATGCATCTGGTCACCTGGTTGGTGTGCCAGTAGAAAGAATGTCTGTTTTTTTTTTTCACTTTAAAGGAAGAGACAGGAGGTGGGGTGTGGAACTAACTGTAATACACTGATTTTTGTGATTGGCTTATATCAGTGAATCAATTTTTTTTGCACACTAAAGGAAGAAAGAGGGGATGGAAGAGAGTAGAATTAACTTGAAGAGCCGGGTGGGGTGCTGGTTCATACTACTAGGCCAGGGTGCTAGGTGAACCATCTGCCCTTCTGCCAGTGGGCCTCCATTATAGGATGTTTGAGGTATTATTCAGTGAAGACTTTATATTTGCTGGCTGTTTGTTAGAATTATAAATAATAGTAGCATAATAGCTAGGGTGGGACAAAGAAGGCAAATGCTCCAGGACCAAAGTATTAGGGAGCACAATCACCCGAAGCCACACTGAAGTGTTTTATTGTTCCATGTGTGACAGGTGTAAACTGTAAATTTAGCAAGCAGTTTGCTACAGTTTAAAAGACAGACCCCAGGATTCAATGAAATCTGTGTAGGTTTCGCACAGACAGTACATGGAGTGTACCTGCTACTGCAATGGTGCTCATCAAGTAGCCATGTGCAATGCATATTAATGAGGAGCAGTGCATCTAAGCAAGGTTTCACGGCTCATGGCAGTGTTACTGGCCAAGAAACCTTGCAAGCAAATAGTAATTCCGTATAAGTCAAAGCACCAATGGTCCGAGAATTTACACAAAATGCCATAATGACCACAAGGGCTTCACAGATAGCACTGGTTCTGCACATTTCTCCACTAAGGTCAACATAATGCAAGGATACTTAAACAGAAATAGGGACATAGAAAGTTACAGAGATACATGGGTTACAATGACACAAAAACATGCCTGTTATCCCCTTTGAACAAGACCAAAGGCATACATAATGGGGGAACAATGGCCTATACAGTATGTAGAGAAATGTAATATTGCACTTCCATACCTAAAATGGTGATAGAATAAATAGGTTGTACATTATCATGAACTGGTGAATAGCATATACATATACCTGGATTTGAACCTAGTTCCATCTGGCCCCAAAAAGGAATGTATCAAAGCATTAATAGGTGGTGCCACAGAATCAGTTAAATAGCATATGTATTTAATACAATCAATAGTAACTGTCAGAGTTTAGCAAGGATTTCCCTTTGTACTCCCACATGCTTGTTCCCCATATCACCACTGTCCTATCTTCCCCATTTCTTTTTTATAAAGCATTATTGCACAATGGTGCACATCGTGTACCATCTCTAAGCAACAGTGACTGACACCTGTATATAAATGTATGTCAGTGTATCACAGACACTTGCAAAAGTGCTGCATACACCTGTATTAGAACCCAGTACCGTGTGGTCCAAACAACAAGGACTTTATCAATGCATTAGCAAGTGCTGCCACAGAGTCAGTTTTGCAGGGCATGTATTTCATACACTCAATCCTAACTGTCACAGTTTAGCAGGGAATTCCTATTGTTCTTCTCCCTGCTTGCTCCCCATGTCACCACTGTTCTATGTTCCCCATTTATATCCTTTAAAGCATTATTGCATGATGGTGCACATCATGCACCAACATACAGCAACACTGATACAAAAACAGTTAACTTATTAGATACAACTGTATTTGGACCCAGCACCATCTGGCCCCAAAAAAGAATGCATGATTGCATTAAGTGCATTAATACCTGCTGCCACAGGGTAGCAGATGTATGCAACAGCAGTTAAGTCTTCCCATTGTTATTCAGTCTCTAAAATACACCTTCTACTCAAATGAGTCTGTGGCACCATCTATTAATGCATTGATCCATTCCTTTTTGGCACCAGATAGTACTGGGTTCTAATGCAGGTGTATGAAACACTTTCAAATACTTCTACATTTGCTCTGTTTAACATCATGCAAAAGTGGTGCATGAAGGTGCACAATGTTTGAGCAATGGTAAGCATTACATAACATTTTCAAACAGTGTGTACATTCCCATTAAATGTGATAACTGCAACTGGCAGGAAAGCATCATTCTACATTGGTCTTGATCTGTGGTAGGTATGGCAGGTGTGTGACCTGAGGGATTGAGATTCCATGCTCAAAGATGGGGTGTCCAGGAGTGCAAAGTGTTTGTTGGACTCCTAGTGAAGGAACATGGGCCCAGTCTATCGCATATGGACTATTCTGCCTCATAGTACAAGTAAGTGGCATAGGATAGCCTTGCCCAGGCTGTGTGACCAGTGCTTCCAGTATCTCCCACATTGGTGAGCAATGAAGATACTATGACAATAATCTTTGGGGGAGAAAGAAGGATACCCTTGAATGTTGGATTGAGGAATGTAGGACTGGGGACACCCCGCAGATGTGTAAATATCAATTACAGTGACTACTTATAAAAGTTAAAAGCTGAATATAGTCAGAACTGGTATTCATAGTGATATTCTGTTTTGTTCTGTTTTTTTCACAGCTGCCACAGAGAAAGAACTGAATGTGCAAACCCATGGGGATAGATTGGTCTCTACATTCCTTAGTCCAATGTTTGAAGATATTCTTCTTCCTCCTCTGGAGGTTGTTATAGTGGTGTGTACATTGTTTACCAGTGTGGGGGTTACTGGTAGCACTGGTCACAGCCTAGTAGGGTCGCCACCTTTCCAAATGGTCAAAGTGGGACATTTGTGCTACAAACATCAGATTTTGCAGGGCAAAACATACCCACGGCCAGTACAAAGGACAGAACTTCATATTTTTGCCTGAATAAAAGTTTATTCTTGTAGCATTTTAGTTCCTTATTCTGTTTCTTATAACATTTAGGTGTTTCAGATACAGAATAACTGTTTTATGCAACTATTACATAAAATATAGAAAATAATTTTGTCCTAAAAATCTCAGGACATTTGCCATTTATTCACATTTTTTGCAGGACACAACTGCCCAAAGAGGGACTGTCCCTCGCAAAGTGGGACAGGTGGTAACCCTACAGCCTAGGCAAGACTATCCCATGCCTCTTACTTATACTCTGAGTTGGAATAGTTCCTCTGCAATAGTCTGGGCTCAAGTTCCTTCACTAGGAGTCCAACAAACACTTTAGACTCCTGGACATCCTATCTTTGAGCATGAAATCTCACTCCCTGTCTACAAACATCTGCCATGTTTACCACAGATCAAGACAAATGTAGAATGATTGTTTCATGCCATTTGCAGTTATTGCACTTAAAGTGCTCACACTGTTTTAAAATGATGTGAGATGCTTACCATAGTGCAAACACGATGCTTGGCAGTGTGTAATGGGAAGCAGAGTGCAACATTGGCAAGCAATGCAATTTCAGGGTTATTGAATGTACAAACCTTTGTGTATGTGTTTTAGGAAAAGTGAAGGCCATGCCAGTCCATGTAGCAGGAATACACCAACAGGACTATAGTACACAGTATATTTTCTATTTTCAGCTGTATACTTCCTGGGTGGTCTGGGTTGTCCATTTCCAATATTTGCACTATGGAAAGAGAAAGGAAAATGCAGCGCTGTCATACAGTCCTAAGATCTGAATATCATGTCATGACTTGTGATGTGCAATATGCATTTGGACTGGAAAATCCATTAAGAGATATGTTAGAAAGCAATTATAGACATTGCAGTTTCTTATTTCACAAACCTCACGAAAGCATTCACTATAAAGTTGTGACATTTTGATGCTATCAACTGTCAAACTTTCCAAGGCCAATATAAGTTAAATGTACAATGACCAGTTAAACACCACAAATGCAGATGTACTAAGAAGTAATTTAGCTATTCACCCTGAGCATCAGACACAGATTTTGTATCCCTGAATCAGAAAAGTAGAATACAGGGATATGGCGGAGTTATCATTACTTGCACAGAGTGCTGTGTGGGGGGCAGGAAGCCTAGGCTGACACAAAAGGTCAGTGAGTGTGTGTGAGTAAGAAGGAGAAGAAGGTAGACATTTGGACAAAACAACATATTGGCAGTGAGACAAAATGAGTAACTGGTGTGTATATGTGTGTATGTGTGTGTGTGTGTGTGTGTGTGTGTGTGTGTGTGTGTGTGTGTGTGTGTGTGTGTGTGTGTGTGTGTGTGTGTGTGTGTGTGTGTGTATGTGCATGTGTAGGGGTCCTCCAGGTGAAATTGGTGTGTCAGTGTGTGCATGAACACAGCAAGGCAGAGTGCTAGCTCTACATCTTGGTGTGCTGGACAGGTATGGGCCATGCATGATAGTGGTGGCAGTTCATCATTGTCATTTCCAACCACAAGAACTGGTTCTGCCAGGAGTTGCACTGGCACGTTGATGTCATGTTCAGATGCAGTGCTGCTATCTGAATCTGACTGCTACCTGCTGGATGTGCTCCCTTCATGGGAATGCCCAGGAGCATGACCCCATGGCCTGCCCAATTTGTGTGTGGACAGCATGTTTATTGATGGAGTAGTGGCAGTACTGCCACTATGGGAGCATGATCAGGCATGGCCACATTGGCTGACAGCAGATGATGGTGCTGACCTGTGCCCACAAGGATGCCATTCCCCTCCCAGTGATGTTCAGTCACAGACACTGTTCATTCCATGACAGACACCCCTGGGTTCATCACAGACACCCCTCATTCCTATGTGTCATTCATCTGATGCAGTGAATTGGCAACACTGTGGAGGCAGTTGTACATATCAGACTGTGCCACATCCACAACACTGACATCTGCAGCACCTATGGGAATGTGCCTGTGCCTCCATGATGGCCCTAAACATATGTTGAGTGGCATAGGAAGTGACACTTGCAGCAGGTGGAGAAGGGACAGCAGACCTACTCTGAGCACCCCTACCAATCTTACCATGTGGCACCTCACCCATACTTTGGCTACAGCCAGACTCAACATGCACTGAAGCTGCAGTAGCCACACTTCCCTGATCAATGTCCTCACTCTCCACATGTCTAATACATGTGGGCTCAGTGGACTACTGGCTGTGTCCAGTGTAAATGCAGGGGGTGGCTGTATTCAACCTCTGTGCCAGATTCAACTTCCACACCTTGTGACTGTGCCAAAGGTTAGCCACCATCATCATCAGTGTCTGATGATACACTGACATCAGGTAGCACAGGGCCCACAGTTCCACTGTCAGAATCACCTGTGATAAAAAAGCAAGAAACACATAAATACATTAATACTGGAACTACTATAGTGCAATATAACTGTAGTATACCACGTCTGCTCTTCTGACTAGACATACATAGTCAACTGCAGTGAGAACAGAACCCCTACCTATCTAAGTGCACCGCATACAGAATAGAGTACCTAATGCAAGCACCACGGCACAACTCTGATTTATACAGAACTGCAGGTGAACTTATAGTAGATAACATCAGTAGGCCATGTTAGAGACAACAGGTTGGGAGGCCTGCATAGGCACATAATGTCATAGCATCGTATGAGGCTATGAGCCCAATAGCACTAGGCCAAGCTGTGCAACAACACAAGTTCCCTTACTGAGGATAATTGGATGTTTGAGCTTAACAGAGTGAGAGCACCAACAACTATCCCTGTCCATGAGGGAGCACACAACATTATATATTACACTTTGCCGTGTGGTTGATATAGGCATGGAAAAAGTACTGAGTCCCCAGGCTTGTAGTGTTTGGTGTGGGGGGGGGCACATCATGGTTGTTTTGTAGATATATGATGTGTAATTAGTTCAGGCCCTTAGTTTGCAATATTTCCACATGTAGTTTTATGTCATACAAAGGAAATGGACAATAGACATGAATAATAAAGCATTTTATATATATATATATATATATATATATATATATATATATATATATATATATATATATAGTTCCATAGCACAGTGAGCAGTAGTTTTGCTGATGGTTAGCAAAGTGTACATGCATGCAAGAACCTGTTTGCACATGGGTAAGCAGTGCACAAATGTGAGCCATACTGTTAATGTCTGACAGTTAGTATTGGGTGTCTAACATATAACTGCTGGTTATCAGCACCACATTTGCACGATGGTAAGCAGAGCACAACAGTCGTAAGAATACAATTTCAGGGTTTTTGCATGTACAGGCAGTTGTGTATGTGTTGTTGCCAAAAGTGAAGGCCATGCCAGTCCAGATAGCAGAAATACATTTACAGAACTATAGTACACAGTATACCTACAGTCATACATATGATTATAGATATGATAATACATAGATTACTAAATCAATAAAAGTAAACGTGTATGGAATATGCATTATTTGAAACCAGAATCAAGTATATGGTGATCCTACACTCACACCTGTTGCCACAGGAAGGTTGAGGAAACAGTTGTCTATATTGCACTTCATTTCTGTAAATTACAATGTCACAGCAGTAAAACAAAGGTTGCGCAATCTGTAAAAGAACCCAATACCATCTGTACTCCAGGCCAGGTTTTTGCTAAGACCAAGAGCATTAATTGAATGTACCCAGTTTCTATTATTAGCTGTTTGTTTCCTATGTGGGTTTTTCATGTTTCTGCAATGCTGTGATTTGTGCAAACCAGATAAGCACAGTGAAACCTGAAATGTATTTGTTCTCTAGTTCCACTGTTTGCATTATGTGGTGCATCACACAAAAAGTGGAATTAAAAACAAGAAAAATAAAAAAAATGAAAAAAGGGAAATATATGAGAAATGAGGAAAAGCAATGTATGACATACACAGTAGAAAATGTTAGTAGACATGAGATATTTCTACATAGTTTGGGATTTGAACTCTCACACCACTACAGCTTCAGAAAACAGGATGTTTGCTTTATTCCTGTTTGCCACACAAACAGCTTTGCACCAAAGAACTGAAGCCATTCTTCATGCAACCAACTGCAACAGAATGTACACTGCTATCAAACCATCAGCTTTTGTTTTTACATTTAATTATCTTTATTATATTTGCACGTAGTGCACTTAGTGATCACAAACCTGTTATTATTATGCTTGCAAATATACAACTCTGTCTTACATTTCTGTTTCATGGGAACTCATCACTTATCTGACCAGTAGTGTGAAACATGAAGTGTGTACGCAAGTTCATATCACTGGCCTTAAAATGTGTGGGGATATTAACTGAGTGTAATATGATATCCAGTTGCCAGCAACTGAAGGCCAGGTTGGATGGCGCAAACAAGCATATACTGTTCTTTTGGGGGGAGCATAGGTGAATTACTGTTATGGCAGGAATAAGGCACACTGCTGTTTTGAGTGGGGCAAAGCTCAGTTACTGTTATGGCACATACAAGCATAGCCTGTTCTTTTAGGGGAGCAGATGTGAGTTACTGCTATGGCACAACAAGGATATGATGCTCTTGTTACTCTCCTTGTTCTGCATCCTGCCTGTTGTTTGATCTTGGGAAGGGTTGTGAAGTCAGAAACTGCAATGTGTAACATTACTTTCTAACTTCTCTCTTTAATGATTTACCAGTACAGACATATGGTGCTAAACTGTAGGCATGTAACAATTGTTAGTACTTTTGAGAGGTATAACTGTAAATATTTGATGCTGGAGGCTTACTACTTACTAAGTCTCTGCTGTCACATGTCAAGGTACTTTCTGTACAAATCCACTACTATTTACTTGATTACCATACCAAGTTAAGAAGTACAAGGATATGCCATAATATTATTAAAGAATACACTCTAGGTTCAGGACTTACCTTGCAAATGCAGCAGTTGACACAGTTTTATTTCAGAGTTGACTCTGTCTGATGCAAGCAGTACACAACCAATACATGAGGAGGTAAAGGTTGTATGAGTTGCCTGGCATAAATTTTACTAAATGTATGCGAGTAGAAGAAAGTTATTATCCCCCTAGGTGGTCAGTGAATGTGCTATGCATTGTCTCTTAGCCAAAGCAAGGGCATACTGAGCATGCCTACTTCTGCATCCAGCCACAGCAGCTGGTAGTTCCCCCTCTGAGTCCTTCTCTGACTGTGGCTGTGGTAAACTAGGCATTGGTGGGGGAATGTGTGTCCCTTTCCCTTGCTGATCCTGCCACAGCTGTTTCTGCAGGATCATATTGTGTAGCATAGCACATACTGTGAAGATCTGTGTACATATGTGTGGATTGTACTGTAGGGCTCCACCAGATGTATCTAGGCACTGGAACTGTGACTTTAGCAGCCCAAACACATGCTCTATGATGTTTCTGGTTTGAGCGTGTTCCTCATTATGGCATTCTTCAGTGGCTGTGTGGGCACTTCTGTTGGGTGTCAACAACCACAGTTTCATTGCATAGCCAGCATCCCTTAGTAAATGACCCTGTGGGTTGTCACCCCTAGATAACATCTGGTACAGTTATGATGTGTGCTAGATATAGGAGTCATGATAACTGCTTGGGTTTCCAGCACACGCATTTAAGATAATTCCCTGGGCATTACACATGACTTGACAGTTAATGGAGTGGTATCGATTGAGGTTAATGTAGATTCTACTCTGCTCACCAGGTGTTGCCTTAATGTGTACATAATGCAATCTATAGCACCCAGTACTTCAGGGTAGTGCTCTACATGGTAGAATGATTGTATATTGCTGGCCCTCTCCTCAGAACTATGGGGAAAACATATGTGCTCACTGGCATTTATGAGCATAGTATACAGGAATTGGTGGAGGATCCTGGATGCTGATGGCTGTGACACACTTATCATGTCCCTAGTTGTCTTTTGAAAAGTACACTTAACTGAGATTCTAAGGGCTACACATACTTTAGTTTTCACTGAGATGTATTCCCCTTGGCTGGCTCTGCTCTGGCTCTGAGTTGAGGGCGGCAGAGGTCACAGAGTTCTTGTAGTGTATCCCTGTCTGCCCTGTAGCACTCTACAATCTCCAGGTTATGTAGCATCTGAAAAGTTATTCAGGGCCTGAAAACTCTTGTCCTTCTTGGCCTAGGCCTATTTATACCAGCAGCAGCACCATTGGCTTCAGCCTGTATCATATACAGATGGTTCAAAGCAGGAGCAACTCCTAGCATTGTGTCCCTGTAGATTTTCTGTGTCTCTACTCCAATAGTATTGAAGTATGCAGGAAAAATCAGTATGAAGTCTGCATGGATGCTTTATAGCTTGTTGAATAGCCCCACCATGTTAGATTGGTTTATTAACATGCAATTTACCTGCTTATGCTGTAATTAGCATCTATTGAACACACCTGTAGTCTGCTCATTAGTGCACTATGCACACCTCCAAGTGGCTCTGTGCACCTTTGTGCGCCTCACATACCTCCTCATAAATAAGGTAAGCACAGGTAAAATTGGTATTACTTTCCTCCATTCCCATGATATTACACAAACATGGAGCATAAAAAGTGAAGGAAAGGTTACACACACTGTACTAGAACCCAGGACCATCTATTCTTCAGCCCTACACATACACATGCTGCCACAGGAATAGTTACATGACAAGTACAGGAAAACCTGCCATTCATTCATCCGTTTGCCATGATTGTGCTAAGCCACATATCATGCAAACAATGACCAAAATAATAAAAAAGTATTTAAAGAAGACAGAGACAACACATTTTGCCAACAAATGAATAGGAGGTTGTATTTAATGAAACAGAACATGCGAATTGTGCACTGCTTACGTGCATTTTCTCCCTTCACAGACCTACATGTAGACTCCTGTAAGTCTAACCTGACACCCCCAGATGTCATCATTCATTGTTGCCATACATTGGAAACAAACACTGAGGGAGTGCCTACACAATGTGAACATCCCCACACAGTTCCGATTTATTGGAATTTAGCATTTCTAATGAGTTTTGATTTCATTTACATCTTCACTCTGCTGACAGCCCTGAATATACATGGTTGACAACAACATAGCCAGGGAAAATGAAGGGAAGTCAAATATGTTACTTTGCCATATAACTACACAGAGGAGTACTGTTTTTAAGAAAATATGATTGCATTTCATCAGCTACATACTGCATATGCTTACATGCCACTATGAATAGCCTGTTTCATGGGATTTATACTTTTAGCTGTCTGCGTTAGTTACAAGTATAGTCTTCGTCTGGGGGTGGGGGAGTGAAGCTGCATTTATGTCATGGCACTTAAAAGGATATGTTGCTATTGTTACTCTCCTTTTGTTGCATTCACTCTGTATAGAACTGGAATCATGTGCCTGCTGTCATGTATTAAGGTCAGTTCTGTACAAATCTAACAACTTTTACTTGCTCTTCTGTCCATGTGGACTCCTTTCCATGGCTGTATTCAAAAAGTTTTAGAATACACAGGGAACACTAGCATACAGTCTACATGGTTGCTTTGGAGCTGGCTGAATCGCTCCACCATGTTGGTTTGCTTGATTAGCATACAATTCAGCTACTTACGCTGCAATTAGCATGACATGGTATATACCTAGTTTGTGGGTAAGTGTGCACCGCTACACGGAGTTTACTGTATCTACAAATATTTGCCGCCATGTGCACATAGTGCCCCAACATGCACATGGTGAAAAATTACTGTGTAGGCTTTATTGAATTCCAGCCAGACTTTGTTTTTGCTCTTCAAGTCCAAAGAGAGCTTCATGTATGGTAGGCAGCATAAGCTGCAGCAGCTGCTTGTTACAAATGTATAAATGTAGCAACCTGTTTGCTATAGTTCAAAAAAGCTGTTTTTTTTTTTTGTTTTTGGTCCTCAATTTATAGTTGAAGGGTTTGTCAGATCAGGAACCCTAGGCATCAGAATAGCTAGTTACACCTCTGAAAGGGGGTGGGGGCTTCACAGGGAGTTATGGTTGCAACAATTGAAAACGTTATCTTCAATTTGCTTTTAACCCGCAGTGGTGGTGCTGCGGTAGCGTTGTCACCTCACAGTAAGATGCTGTCCGGTTCAATTCTCAGCTAGAGCATCTTCTGCGTGGAGACATGCGTGAATGGGCATACCTTGGTTGAAAGTTGTGCATCAGGGCTGGTAACTCGGCACGTAAAAATCAACTACCAATCATTAGCGGACCGGAGTTCCGCTGTGGCGACCCCTAACCGGGAAAAGCCAAAAGACACAAACAATCTTCAATCTGCTTTTACCTGACAGGTTTTACACTAATGCGATGTGAACTTCCTCTGGGCTGGTAAGCCGCATGGCAATACTTGAATATGGAAACAGAAAAAATCTTAAATATGAAAAAAAATTCTCAAACTAAAAAGTAATTAAGCTTTTTACTATACTTATTTTACTTCAATCATCTTACCATGTCTTACATGCTTAATTATGGTACCAAGTGTCAAAAACTCAGTAACAGAGTGAAATATTAATGTAGCTCTGTCTGTTTCTGTGAGGTCTGCTTTTGATATGCTGTAAGTGGAGCTGAGAGAGTGCAGGCTTCACAAATGTGGTTGCAGGCATGGAGAGGAACACCCCAAATGGAGCTGCAGGCATGGAGAGGAACACAGCGCAATCAGCAATGCAAGTCTAAATGAATCCATTTGTGCAGAAAAGTTAGCCAGATATTCCAGAAAAATACATGAAGGGACAGCAGTGGGCTTTATCGGATTATGTTCCAGGAAAGCTTATAAACTTCAGGCATAGCTCAGCAAATGGAGCAAAGTTTTTTGTTAAATGCTTTTGCATTGCTTTTAGGAGAAAGTTGGATAGTTTTCTCTCTAAGCGTAAAAGGCACTAAATATGAAAATCATATAGGGTAATTTACTTTTGAAGGCACACTTTTTAGTATCTTGTCTTGGGACATTACGACTCTTATTAATAAATACCCCAAGAAATCTGAAGTAACTATTATGACTATATATCAAGAACACGAAAAATAAACTTGTAAAAATTAAAAGTAAAGTAAAACCAAGTAAATATTGGCAGAAAACCATTTTATTTGAAATATAAACGAGTTTAAAAAATCGGTAAGCGCTTTCATGGATAAACCACTTCATCAGACCTTATAACATAATTACAAACTACTATTTAAATATCTTATATAATTATTACTCAACCAATAACATCAAATTCAACATATCACATGACACTTACTCATTTAAATACTCTCCTATTCTTTAGTCTGGCTTTTAAAGAAACTTGATCATTCAGTCCAGCTTCCCTATTGGCTTGTAACCTTAAGGGACTAACTTTAAGGGACAATGTGGAAGCACCCTATTTCTCCTCTGTTAGAAGAGACTCAGAGTATAACATTGGTAGGGATGATTATATTAGGAAGGCACTAGATATTATATTACCCTACTCTGATAACATAGTTGATATATGCGATGTTATCAGAAGAAATTGGCTCATTTTGAGATCTGATAAAGAGGTTAATGCCTACATAGGCACTGAACCAACGTTTTTATTTAAAAATAGGAGTACATTAAAGAGAATGTTATGTTATGGAAAAAGAGAGGCGGATAGTGGAAGGTGAGCAGGAACTATTCCTTGTATCAACTGTAATTTTTGCAGATATATTAATACAGATGATGTTTTTAGACATCCAAAGACGGGCAGAGAATATAAATTGAGAGTCAGAGCCACTTGTAGGTCTAAGCATTTAGTTTATATAGCACAGTGCCAAGCTTGCCAGCAGTTTTATGTTGGCAAGACTGATCGTATCTTGATGGAAAGAATAAGGGAGCATATGAGGGCTATATGGCAGGGTGATATTAACAATTCTTTAGCTAAACATGTAATAGGCACAACCACTGCACATACATTCAAGTTTTTTGTTATTGATTTATTGAAGGATGAAAGTTGAATGGAGGATGTTAATAATCGTAATGCAAATAGGGAACTGACCTGGATTTTAAGGTTACAAGCCGATAGGGAAGGTGGCTTGAATGATAGGGCTTCTTTAAAACCCAGACTAAAGAATAGGAGAGTATTTAAATGTGTAAGTATGATGTGATATGTTGAATTTGATGTTATTGGTTGAGTAATAATTGTTTAAGATATTTAAACAGTTGTTTGTAATTATGTTATTAGGTCTGATGAAGTGGTTTATTCATGAAAGTGCTTACCAATTTTTTAAACTCATTTATATTTCAAATAAAACGTTTTTCTGCCAATATTTACTTGGTTTTACTTAACTATTATGACTATTACAAAACACCATGACAGTGCAATACACAAAATATTAACCCCTGCCCCCAAAAAAGCAAGAAGCGACAAATTATTAAAAAAATGTTTTTCCCAAAGTGGATGCTTAACAGTCTTTTGAAACCATCTGGTAATAGCAGATGGGCATACAAGCTTATGTTTCTTGTGGCAAAATAAATAAATAAACAAAATTTAAAAAAAAAATGAAGATGGACAGCAGTGGTGTCTTTTCTTATGAAAAACAGACTGATGTCCTTTACACAGGGGAGAGAAAAGCTCCACTCCTAGAATATCTACTAGTTCTAGAAATTGTGCCAGAAAAATGGCTGTCTACTTGTGATTAATTCCCAAATGAAATTAATTATACTGCAGCTTTGATGCTTAGGACTGACATTTATAAATTGTATTGCAATTGCAATATCTATTTATCTCATTATATTGCCAACAACATCATGGCAGCTAGGCTGCATTCATACAAATACTACAACTACTACTAGAGAATAATTAATTAATTAATAAATAGTTATTGTTTGAAGTAAGATGTTCTGTTGAGTGAAGGTATTATACAAACGGACTGATTTACAGTGCTCTTCTGTCAGGGAGATAGGCAACTTTGAGAGTAAAGCATGTGGAGTGGTGATGATGTATTTTTTTATGTGAGAGAATAATTAATGGTAGTCACATGTATTAAAATGGCAGAAGAGTGGTAATTTTGCTTTAACATTATTTAATTCTTAATACAATAAACACAACTATGAAATAGTTATCTTTCTTTATATTAGATTCAGCTTAATTCTTTTGCATAGTCTATATCATTTTTAAGTTAAATCTAAATTTGTTTAGGTAGTATATCACAGAAAAGCATAAGTCATGTATAATTTATAGGTAATTACAAGCAGTAAGATTCGATCTGTTTATCAACCATCGATGTGCTGGTAATATACCCCTCTATCTACTACCTACTGCATGTAAAAGAGTTGTTGGAATTTGTGAATGTCGAGCCTACCTACTTTCAAAATTCTAAAAATATATGCATACAGGGTTATGGATAATGACAAATTTGCAGTTGTAGCTAATAAATTAATCAGGAAGTTATAAATTGTCTTGGTTAGTATATGTTGCTTACATCAAACTGTAACCTGTGTTTGGCCGTAAATACATTTCTCCTGCTGTACTCCCAGCCCTGGCAGTTTTATCACAGTTATATGGCTACCATGACACAGTTTATCTCTTGAATGTTGCTTTCTCTATGTGCTTGGTTAAGGAGCTTTCTGCCCCTATAGAGACAGAATATGAAATGTAAAACATAAAATGCACTACCAGGCACTATTGTCACATCTTTTGATATTACTGTCTCAGATGAAAGCAATCCTAAAAAAAGGTAATTTCAATTAATACAGTTTTGCCTGTTCTTTATCTTTCATCATTACTCCTCTTGTATCATTTGTTTTCATCTGTTTAATTCTGTTGTCACATTCTTTCTCTGTTTGTCTTATTTGTACCTGCTTCATTTCTGAATTCACCGCAGTTACAGTTTGTTTCACCCATTCTTGTCTAACAAATCAGCATGTGCAGTTTCCCTGGTTTTGTACAGACTGCGCAATATATATATATATATATATATATATATATATATATATATATATATATATATATATATAAATTTAAAAATGTTTTAAATGCTGTATTAATATGCTTTTGTATGCTATTGCATGCAACTTGACACATAACACTACATTTTATGAGCAGTGATGCATAATAATTAACTGTTCTCTTTAAGCTTCTAAGCATGGTCTCCTTATGAAAGTGAGGTCCTGTGGTTAGTGTTCTATTCCTGGTTTCCCTAAGTAAGTGAAACATAAGACATTTCAGTAGTTTTCAAGCACTCTGCTTCAATGGAATCGAGTAGTACCGTTACTCATGAAAATGCATGTCCTGTTCTTCTATGTTTCTGCAAGGAAGGCACATCTTCCAAGTCATGGACATCTAATTTTCCCAAGTATTCGTCAGGCAATCTAGCCAAACCTAAAAATATGAGGGACATCAGATGTAAATGTACATGTGGTATTTTTTCCATCGCCCTTTAATCATGAAAGATTGTTAACTCAAAGTCCCTTTGAAGTGGATAATATTTTATTCACCACACTTTAAAAGTATGTCTCGCATGAGTAAATCCCAGACGGAGAGGAATGCCAAGCAAATGAAACTTCATGACTAGTTGTACATTTCAAATTAAAAAAATATCTGCACCCTGGATGAGTGATTTAAATGTTTTGTGTGATTTGTTTTCATTATTAAATAATTATTCATCAGGCAACCATCCATATGATATCATTGTGCATATCTCTTGTTAGCATAAGCAAACTGATATGATTTGCTGCTAACATACCAGGATGTAGTATCGGCACAAATAAAGCACAACTAAATTAGCATTAAGCATTTTGATATTAGATTTTCTAAGTTTCTGGAGGGAGATACATATGGAACTAACATTGTTGCATCCAAGAAGTCCTTTGGCAGCTGCAGTCTGAGGAGATATCCACTTAAAATAGTGTGGAATAATCATTCAATAACCTGCAAACTGAGCAAATGAGTGCATGAACCACAGACTGCACTGCAGAAGCAAATGAGGAAAGCTAGTGTGCTGCATATTTTATCATACAAAAATCTATATTAAACTCTAAGTTAATAACCTTCACTGAGAACCAAATATGATGAGTGGAGTGTCTTTGTTAATAAACTTAAAGTTAGCTTAGCTACTGTCAGCAAAACCTGGTTTGAGTACTCTGAATAGCTTATAAAAACTGAGGGCTATGTATTGTTAAAAATTGATAAGCAAAACTCATAAGGTGCTAGTTTAGCAATTTAACTTAAACATTCACAGTTTAATGGAAATTTAAATCTATTACACCCTTCTTCTAATATTAATTGCATTGCAGTTTCTTTTGAATTAGATTTTGATTTAAAAAATTGCATGTGCATTTGTGTCCTTTTGCCATCCTGCTGTTTCAAGATTTTTATTAAGGATATAAATCTTTGTACTTTAGATGGACACGTTATCTGACATATTTCACATTTATGTTTTACTACCATCGCTGATCTGAATCTTGTTCCTCATTTTCCTTCCACTTGCTTATTGTTGTCCATCTGAGATGTGTCAGGATTATTTTATTGCTAACCTCCTCATAATGAATTCTGCTTCTTCCTTTCTTAGGTTCTTTCTTTCATTCTTTATGTGTGTAATATATATATACTGTTTACAATCACATAATCGACACTGGGAGGGTGGAGTTGAATTCTACATTCTGAATGTTGGAATGTCAAATACCAACATTGTCCAAACTTACCCCCTTCTGGACTTATGTTAACACTTGATCCGTCGTCTGGAGTGATAGGCAGTTTCGGCATTTGAAATACCTTTTGTGCTTGCCAATATTCAGTATGCCAACTTTCGGTGAAAGATTTCAATGAATGCTTGACTCAACCTTCCAAGTGTCACACATTCCATAGTAAACCTACAAACACATGCGCGCGCACACACACACACACACACACACACACACACACACACACACGCACGCACGCACGCACACACACACACATTTTATTTGCACATCCTTAGCTTGTTTCTTCTCTTAAATTCATAAAAATTAACATAATAAACATCTGCTGTTGAACACCAAATCCATTGACATAAAAGTCAGCACATTATTCAGAAACAAAATAGATATGTTAATATTCAAATTCCTTGACACAATGATCAGTAAACACAAAAAATGATCTATTTACCTAAATGTAGGCAACGTGAGCTTCAACCTCAGTATGGATGTAAATAATCATCCTGTACATGGCAAAGAGGAAGGCAAGTGAGGTCCTGCTTCCTTGTGCTGTTCTGATGACTGACATCATCTGTCTTCATATTTGATAGCTCTGACTTATGTCTACCAATGATCATTCACAGTGCTTCTGTTGATCGTCCCTGGACTGATTAGTCCTGCTTCAGATCTCCTTCTGTCCCAGTCAACATTTCTCACTAAAGCTTGAGTCATTATTTATCTTCAGAGTGGCCAGCATAAACTGCAAAAGAAAATCCCATAGCAGCACATCACAATGCCACTGCTTTCAAACACAGTAATGGCTGGTTCATTCATGCATTTAGTGATTCTGGGAGTGAGGTCTGGTTTCTCATATAACTGAACTTGTTTTAATTTTCAGTTGGGCTTCAGTTCCCATAATCCAACCTGTTCATAAATCTGTCTAATCCATTGTACTAATTTGACAGAGAAAGCTGAGGTGGAGATTAAAGGAAGGCACAAAAATTCTCAGTATGTATTGCTACACATTAAAAACAAAACATTAATTTGGCAATGCTTTGTGAAGTAAGCACATCTACTGAAGTGTATATTTTTTCAGCAAATGGTCAGTACTCTATACTGATGTAGGTTCATAGGTTGCTTATATGATAGACCAGTTAAACCTTTTGAAACCTGAAAACCAAGGGAATTCCCAATAAAGTTCATGCACCAAAAACAAAGTAACCAAAACTCATTGCACAAACAGAGCAGAAACCAAAGATGTAATTCAAAAGATAAGCAGCCTCCAAGAAGTCACCAAAGTAAAGTTTATTAGCAAGTCACATTTGTTTTTTGAATTACATCTTCATTTCCTGCTATGTCTGTGCATGGCCTTTTGAAACCCAACCAATGTCTCATTGGCACTCCCAACTAGCTACTTCCCTGTCTACAAGGGATATGGACAGCTAGAGCTGAGGTAAATTTGTGGTTTGCCATCCACACCCCCTGCTAATTATATATTCTAACTCTGAGATCCTACAATACTAGGGAAAACACATATTCCCCCAACACCTTTAATGTAACAATCTTACACTTGTTAACTATCTGTTTTGTCGACTAAAAACACACACACACACACACACACACACACACACACACACACACACACACACACACACACATATATATATATATATATATATATATATATATATATATATGGATCTACTTCACAGTACAGGATAAGGTAGTTAGACCTAAAACCTATCCGAATAGAGTTAATGCAAATAATATAGGTGGTGTATCTGGTATTGATGTGACAGGACATGCCCCTTTTCCATTTCCCACCAATTTAGACAGGGGAATGAGGGGACCAAGATCTGTGAGTCAAGGTCGCCAGAAACGGAAATATTCAGGAGACAGAGCCACAGGCCAAACTGTCAAGAAGATGTGGGGAGATGTTATGAATCATTAGTTCAGAATATATCCCAATATCAACTCACCCCGGAAGAACATAAGGTATTGAATAAGGGCTTGAGTTTCATACCTACATATGAGAGTAAGGTAACTGATACTGTGTTAGATTTAAAGATTTTTTGTCGCTACATAATGCTGCGTATGCAGTTTGGTAATAATGCTGAACAAATACGTCCATTTAAGAAGTTAAGTACCTATGTACCAATTAATAATCCACTGGTTGATGCTTACATGAAGCTGACGGAAGATGAGTTGTTTAAGTATTATGATAACAGATTTCTAAATAGTAATAGAAGGCATTGCTCAAGGAACAATCTGACCTATAGTGAAAGAGAGGCTCTGAGGAGTTTACAGTCTAATGCAACTATCTCGATAAGGCCAGCAGATAAAGGTGGCCTTATAGTTATTATGGACACCACACAGTATATTAGACCAGTGGAAAGTATGCTAAGTGATCAGAAATATTACAAGTTAATTACCTTAGAGGAGGTACATAGAATGATGTCTTTGGTTTTGGAGACATTATTGGATGATTTGAGGAGTGGCTTGATAACAAGTGATGTTTTTGGATATCTTAAAGTTGACTATCCACTTATTCCCCCTGATACAAGGTTTACCAAAAGTCCATAAACAACCAATGAATCCACATATGAGGCCTATTGTGGCAGGTGGAGGATGGGTAACGGAACCATTGTCCATTTACGTGGAAAAGTATTTGCGTCCTGTATTGTTCTGAAGGACTCTAAACAATTCCTTATAAAACTTTATGAATGTATTAGTAATCTAGACATTTGTAAGGGAGTGATATTTGTCACTATGGATGTCCATTCATTTTTCACCAATATTCCCAGTGATTTATGTATCCAATATCTCCATGAATATTTAACTGCACATAGTACATATGGGCCTGCACAAATAGATTTTATATGTCACTTGTTGGTAATGGTCCTTGAAAATAATGTTTTTACTTACAATAGGAAAATGTACATTCAGAATGATGGCATAGCTATGGGCACCTCGTGTGCCAATAGCTATGCCAACATGTTTTTATCCCATTGGGAAGACACTGTATTATTCATGACCGAGCCTTATAGGCAACATGTGATTTTTATCGGTGTTTAGTCGATGATTTGTTTTTTCCATGGAGAGGTAACCATCAAGAGCTGGTTGAGTTCCACGAGTTGATGAATGGGCTGACTGAATGTTTAAAATTCACTACGGAGTTTTCAAAGGAGAAAATAGTGTATTTAGATCTCTATATTGAGAATTTGGGGAATGGAGTTGTTATTACTGGGGTCTTTCGTAAGTCCTGTTGTAGGAACTGTTTATTGAATAGAAGGAGTATGCATCCCAATTTCATTTTTAAGAATTTGATCAAGGGTCAAGGAATGAGAGCATCTAGGTTGAACCCTACTTTTGAAGGGTTCAAGAGAGAGTTAGATGGACTCTTTAATAGAATTATCAATAGAGGGTATCGACCAAATGAGATACAAAACAACTTGTCAATTGTTAGTGACCTCAGAGACACCATTGCTACCCCTTATTTTGGACCAAGTAGGAATGTGATTCCATCACAGAAACAGCCCTTTGAACCAATTAGGGTACCTCTGTTTTTTACGCAGGATAATGAGGAGCTTTTTGAGATCTTTAGTAAGCATTGGTCCATTCTGAAGGTTGACCCCGCATTGAGAAGGATAGTAGGTGATAGACCTAGGTTCCTATTTAGGAACAGAAAAAAATTGAGAAGGCTTTTTTGCTATGGTAATATTACTGAGAAGAGTTTAAATGACAATAATTTTACAAGCACCTGTGAGAAATGCAATTTTTGTACTTTTATAAATACTTCAAATAAGTTTATTCACCCAGATTTAGGTAGGGAGTTTGTTTTTAAGGTGGGTGCTACCTGTGCCACATCCAATGTGGTGTATTTAGCTGAGTGTGACCTCTGTCACTTTTTTACGTGGGCAAGATGAATAGACCCCTTAAGAATAGAATAAGAGAACACATTTATAATATCAGGATAAAGTCTGAACACAATGCTTTATCCAAACATGTTGTTACAGCTGGGGAAACAATTCAGTTTCATAAATTCAGTTTCAGGATTTTAGAAGTTATCCATTCACAGATTAGATAAGGCAATATTAGGAATTATACTGAAACTAAAGATGCACATTGGATTATTTTGCTTAGAGCCGACAGGGGCTCAGGCTTAAATGAAAGAGCATCTATTAAGCCTATGCTGAGAAACAGGAGGGTACAGAAATGAAATTTTTTTCTTTTTGAAAGAGTAAATGTTCGTTGTATCAGACATCAAGTTTTGTATCTCTTGAATGTTTTTGGATGTTTCTGATGCTTTTGTTTTTGTATGTATTTTGATAGTCAGTGTGCTTTCAAATGTTTTTTGGATTTTTATGTACTGTTACTTTAACTTAATTGATGCTCAGCTGTGATTTGATGAATTTTTAAAGATGAAGTCTATTTAAAGAGTGTTAGATTTTGTATGTGGTTATAAGGTCTGAAGAAGCTTTCTAGCGAAAGTGCTTACCCACTTGATTTTATACTGTTAATAAATATCTGGACTAACAGTTGACTTTTTGAAGAGCCTGGTTGCCTCATTACTAATATCTGCTTTGGATTATTATTTATTACTCTGGTGTGTAATGAGGCGTTTATCCGGTGGAAGACTTTCTTATTTATATTTTATATATATATATATATAGATCTACTTCACATAATCGAACACCCAAATGTTCGACTTTCATATGGCCGAGACCATATGATTGAATATTTCAATGGTTGAAAAAGTGAAAACAAACAAACAAAAAAAAAAAAACTAAACTTTGCTAGCAGGGGGGTAGGCCCCCCTGCACCCACCAGATGGGGGGCTGCACCCCCCACACCACCCGCTATTTAAATATACCAGCTCTGAGATCACACTACATTCCGGTAAAGGGAAATATTCCAATTCTGTGCTCTATGGATATCCCCATTCAGACCGTTTGAACTTTTAGAAGTTCGATCATATGGTCTCGAACATATGAAAGTCAAGCTTTTAAAAGTTCGACCATCTGAAGGGGACCCATACATATATATATATATATATATATATATATATATATATATATATATATATATATATATATACACACACACACACACACACACACACACACATATATATATATATATATATATATATATGTGTGTGTGTGTGTGTGTGTGTATATAAAATACAAAAATGAACTAGCACCACAAAGTGTTGAAAAACAAATATGCAGGACAAAAGCACCTCAAACACCCAGCAATCTTTAGCTATTCAGCTCTTTAGTAAAAAAGTGATGAACAAACCATGGTAACACACTATAATGTTTAGCACGTTTCGTCTGGTTCAATAACCAGACTTCTTCAGACAAATAACAGCAGGTATAAACTACCTTTTATAAAAATACACTTCCCTCCACCTCCTAATTATTCAATTATTCAATACAAATTAAACATGCAAATGGATCTTAAACTTATAAGACTAAACTAAAATTCATTCATTTAGATCGACTGTATCATTGCTAAAGTTTAAATAACTACATTTGCTACTAACATGTAACATAATGAAACAATATACAAACAATTGTTCATGATGTATACATATAATTTGAATTTAAATACTTTAAATTCTAAAACCTGCACCATTCAACCCTACATTCACTGTCAGTTAACACTTAGATGTATAAAACTATATGAATATACATATTTAATCAAACACATTTAGAAAACCTGTATAACATCAAATATAAAACATAAAACAGAGCGCCTTGTCATAACATAAATACCTATAAGTATTAATTATCTATTTAAACTTTTCTGTTTCAGTAAACATTGTATAGAGCAACTATCATTAATACCAAGGAAATGACAAGCATCCACACATATCTGCCACATCAGTTCTCTTTTTTCTAATAACAGAGATCTCGGACTATCCCTTACTTCTCCGGCTACGTGTTAAATTACTCAACATAAAACTATGTGTGGGGTTAGTGTGGATGAGGGTGGCTAATGCATTTTCAACCTTGCATTTCCTAATATAGTAAAGAGGCACATACACCCGCTCCCGCATTCTACGATCAGTTTTTCCAACGTAGAATGTGGGACATAGGTTACAATGAGCAAGGTATACTACGTAGGTTGTGTTGCAATTATACTTGCCTGACAAGGTCACTCTATATAAGTGATACGGTAATAGTTAAGTTGAGATGACTATCAAATTTTAGGTGGGAGTCTATGGTTATTCCCAATAGTTTAGCCTGTGCCACTGGAGCGATTGGAGTAGCATTTGTGGAGTAGATAGTGAATTGACTGTTATCAGTGTTTTTGTTAGAACTGGTTATAATCATAAGCTGAGTTTTCTTTGGATTGAGGATAAGTTGGGCTTTGGCTAGGTAGTTTTCAACATCAGAGAATGCTAGTTGAGTTGTTTGCAGGAGGGTGGGAATGTTTTGTGCAGCACAGATTAAGGTAGTGTCATCTGAATACTGAATGATAGATACATGCTGTATGGAGGTATGGAGGTAATTTGTGAAGACTGTGAATAGTAGTGGTCCTAAGATAGAACGCTGTAAGTCTCCTATAGTTATGGGCAGCTGAGGAGAGAGAATTTTCCCATTTCACAGCTTGGTACCTGTCAGTTAAGTAGCTTTGGAACCAGGTAAGAGTGGAATTTGATAGGTGATACTGGTTTAGTTTGTTTAGCAGGATTTGGTGCGAGACTGTGTCAAATGCTTTGGACATATCCAAGAAAAGAGTTGACACCTGCAGGCCTTCATTTTTGAGACGGTTTACTGTGTCTGAAGCAGAGGAGGGCTTTAGTGGTACTATGGGCAGGTATGAAACCATGCTGAGTAGGTGACAGGATGTTGCTGTCTAGGAGATAATTTAGCATCTGGGTATGGAAGCATTTTTCTAGGATTTTGGCCAGGGGAGAGAGTAAAGCAATGGGTCTGTAGTTATTAAGTTCAGTGTAGGTCCCACCTTTATGTATGGGTGTAACACAGGATATTTTACAGAGTTTGGGCACATAGTTTTCAACAATTAATCTGTTTATGAGAGTGGAGATTGGGATAGCAATAGCATCTGCTGTGAGTTTCAAGAAATAGCTGGGGAGTAGGTCGGCTGCCGTTGATGAGGTTTTTAGTTTGGAGAGCATGCTTTTGATTGAAGTGGTGGAAACTGTTTTGAGGGTAAAGCTTGTATTAGTGTTATTTGTGTTAGGGGGGATAGTGAGGAAGGAACTGTCCTGTGATACTAAGGATAGAATTGAGTTCACAAAGTGGGAGTTGAGTTGTGTTTCGATGGGAACTTTAGTGTCAGGGGTGGTTGGTTTGGGGGTAGCCTTTTGGGTGGATTTTAGTAGCTGGTTTACATTTTTTGAAAGTTTTTAGGGGTTGTGTTGGTATTTAGTTTGTAATGTCGTGTAGTAGGATTTTTTGTCCAGTCTAATGCATTTTTTTGCATGGTTTCACAGTTCTTGGTACTTAGGCTTTATGTTTCTTTGTTTTTTTGATAGTAAAGCCAGGCACTGTCTCTGGACTTGAGGATTTGTTTGGTTTCTTTACTGAGCCAGGGGTTTGTAGAGGTTCTAACCTTGATTTTGCACAATGGAGCGACAGTGTCTAGGTGTTGTAGAAATGTCTTGTTGAAATATGCTACAGCCTGGTCAAGTGGGAGGATTTTTAGGGGGGGGGGTCAAGTCACAGTTACAGAGTAAAGTATTGAGAACCTCAGGAGAGAATTTCTTTGTCTTTCGAGTGGATATATAGTTAGTGGGTTTGCGTATGCTTGTTCTACTACGTATAAGGTATATTATGTTGTGGTCACTTAAGGTGTCTGGGAGACAGCCTGTGTGGGGGTACAATGTGGGGTTGTTAGTTAGGACCCAGTCAAGAATGGATTCCCTTTTGAATTTTTTATCACATCTAGTTGGAATTTGGACTAGCTGCTGGTAGCCATGGAGATTTATTAGATTACTTGGTGGTTCTGATATGCAGGTGAACCAATCTAGGTTGAAATCCCCCAGAATAAGGCTTTCTTGTGAGTATGTGGAAGAATGCCAGGATAAGAAGTCTTCAAGGCTAGCAGGTGTATTACCAGGTGGAATATAGATCACAATTGTGATGATGACCTTTTTAGGGTGAAGCTGAAGTTGTGAGATAAGTATGTCCCAATTATTGGGGGAGGGGTAAGAGTTTGGTAACTGATGTACAGTTAAGTTGGTCTTATACAGTAAGGCAGTTCCACCCCCTTTGCATAGTGGTCTGTCTAGTCTAATGATATCGTAGCCGGTAGGGAGAACTTCTAAGTTAGCTATGTTTTTATTTAGCCAAATTTCTGTTAAAGCAACTATGTCTGGGGACTAGTGTGCTATTGTGGCCTGGAGTTCAGGTATTTTATTTTTGATACTTCTAATATTAATATTTAGCATTAAAAGATGGTTGGTTTTGCTGCTGTTGTTGATTTGCCCAGGGATGAAGATAGTGGGGGTGTTATGTTCTGACATTTGTGTTGGAACAGTATGTGTTGGACAGGATGGATTTGGGCCGGGGTTGGGGTGGACAGCCCCACTTATGGTGAGCCTGGTGTTAAAATGGTGATACAGATATTGGAGTTTGGTGAGGAGTGTGAAAAAGTATTGTGTTTTTTTGGAGTAGGAATGAGAGCATATGTGTTTAGTTCTGATTTGGTCCGTTATGTAGTTTTTGAACAATTGTGGACAGATATTATTATAATGTGTGGTGTCTGTATATGAGAGTGCATAATGTAGTGTTGTGCTACTAAGTTTAGGGATATTGCTAGAGTGATAACTTGTGGTGTTATAAAGAATTATGAGAAGACAGACTAGACTTAGTTGTGTGATAGTCATGGTTATAAAGTTTAAGATGATACTAGGTGGGGGGTCTGAACAAGAATTATAGGGTTGCACTATATGTGGATGGGTAAGTAGTGTGGGTGATGTAAAAATGCCTAATGGGAATGAGAGTGATTGGGAGTATTTTTTGTGGAGCAAGTTGGTGTGGTATAATGTGATCTGACTTGAGGAGCTGTGATTGGTGGAGGTAATGTGAGGGTGAGCTGTGGGTGTGGTTGTGATTACTATAAATGTAGAGGTAGTGGGGGCGGGAGGGAAAAGGGGGCAGGGCATGGGAGCTGAGAGAGCCCGAGTGTTAGCGAGGGCGAACGGAGCAGGGCAGAGCCCATCAAGACAAGAGTAAAAAGTAAGTATTACTTCACAAATCTGAACACTTTAAACAAATTCCTGAGGTCTAATGGCTTACCAGCAAGCAGAATGCAATTGCTGAAGAGCACTTGTGTCCTGGTGGGAGACTAGAAATTTAAAGATGGCTCCATGCTCAGCAGGATTTGAATATAGACTTAGTATTGGGGTAGGGAGATAGCACAAGGGGTGTAAACCGGGTGGAATGCAAAGAAACTAGAGAGGCAATCAGTGGAAAACTATCAGTGAAGGCCTCAGAGGGGTAAGTAAGAATTCAAACTTCCTGTAAAGTGAAGGAGAGAAGAGACAGCAAACTTTATTAAGGTTGGGAGTGTGTCTTCACATTGACTTGCTGATTAGTAACCAGTTTGTGCACAGATTAGAGTAGGGAGATACATTAGCAATGAAGGGGAATGTATAGAGATGCAAATAAACAGGTGGGCCTCCAAGTGATACAAACTAAGGCAGAAAGCACTGAGAGGGCTGCTTGATAGTTAATTTAGTCACAGGGATCTGAATTAAATGTATACTGTCTATTGGACAGTTAGGATTACTGCACTAGCTGGGGGGGATACAAGGCTACAACAGTCAGTTTTATTAGCACGCTGAGAACTACTAAGAAATACTGCTAATGTAATAACTTCACTCTCATAAAAAATAAAAGTAGATTGCCTGGGTGGACTGACTCTGCTCTTGAGGCTCAAAATATATATCCTTGTTTAGTTTTGCAGTACTGATTCCTTCTTATACTGTATGGGTGGAATGGTAGCCGCAGACTGTAGATTTGCTTGAATGTGCTCCTGCTCTTGAGGCTCAAAATGTATATCCTTGTTTAATTTTGCAGTAGCGATTCCTTCTTATACTGTATGGGTGGAGTGGTAGCCACAGACTGCAGATTTGCTGTCATATGATTTGCTGAAATATGTATATTCATCTAGATTTATACATCTAAGTGTTAACTAACACAGTGAATGTAGGGTTGAACGGTGTAGGTTTTAGAATTTAAAGTATTTAAATTCAAATTATATGTATACATCATGAAAAATTGTTTGTATATTGTTTCATTATGTTACATGTTAGTAGCAGATGTAGTTATTTAAACATTAGCAATGATACAGTCTATCTAAATGAATGAATTTTAGTTTAGTCTTATACGTTTAAGATCCGTTTGTATGTTTAATTGATTTGTTTTGAATAATTGAGTAATTAGGGGGTGGAAGGAAGTATATTTTAGTATAAAAGGTAGTTTGTACCTGCTGTTATTTGTCTGAAAAAGTCTGGTCATTGAACTAGACAAAAAGCGTTTAACATTACAGTATGGTGCCGTGGTTTGTTCATCACTTTTTTACTAAAGAGCTGAATAGCTGAAGATTGCTGGGTATTTGAGGTGCTTTTGTCCTGCATATTTGTGTATATAAAATGTTGTAACATTAAATGTAAGACTAAGTATGGTGGTTGAATGTTTTAATTTACATAAAGTCTGTGTTCAGAATGGAATGTTATCAGAGTGTATACCTGATATTACTCAGTGATGTTCATTGATAGCCATAGAAATACGAGGATTGTGAGGAAGTGCCATAAGTTCAGTCAAAGAGATATGCTGGACAAGACTACAGTGCAACAGAAACAATGTTAACATCATAAGCATCTTGAAAACTACATAAAAGTCTTACAGTGGCATTGGCTATGTTACATATATGAAATATATATAAACAGTCAATAAGTTCATAAGCAATTACTATGCTAATAGCCATAGGAGGCCTTTTTAAGCCTAGCCAGGTTTTCCCATTTGTAGATGACAGGAAGAAAACTACCCATGGGCATATATCTGTGTTTAGGTGGCAAGGATTTACAAGGTACCTCTGGCCAGCAGGGGCATAGGTGCCAGTCATGTGGTAAATTTCCAATTCTCCATCCATTGGTCCAGGTTATATTTGAATATGGTTAGGGAAAACTCTGCCTTGCATGGATGACAAAGCCTGCTCCTGAGTAGGGTGGCCTCTGATACACATATCTTTCCCTCCAATGTGTTATATTTACGTTGCAAATGAAGTTAAGGTGCATATTTGGAAATGAGACTTTGGTCCTTCTAGCATATTTACTCTAGTTATCATTACACCCGAGAATGATTATTACATACTGTGATCCAGTGACTACAGAAAACAATGTGCTAGCATTCCCTGACTACTACTTTCTCAAAAGTATTAAATATGTTAATAGCTTCATGGAGAGCTGTATCTGCCTGCAGCCTCTTAAATATTTTGTCTGTCAGTTTATTCTATAAAGCAGACTGTATATTCGGAGTTGGCAGTTTGAAAGTATAATCTTCTTCACTTTATTCACCCATCAGCTACTCTTCAGTTCTTCTCAAATTACCAGAAAAATCAAAACTTGGGTCAATGACTATGAAAACCATACACTTATATTTATGGCCAGAAACTATCTTGAGAGATACTACCTGATGACATATTTAGCATCAAGTGCATCCTTATAAAATATGGTACAGTTAATGACTGGCCATGGCCTTTTGAATCCATCATTAGCTGAACAACAAAAAGACTCAATTCGTCATATATGTGATATGGAAAACAAGAAAAATTCTCAAATCATAGCTGGTTGATGATTTGCTTGATTGTGAATGGTCTCATTCTGATTGATACAAAAGTATGACTTCTTGTCAGGAACTGCAACTGCGGAGTAAAGTTAATTTATATTAAGCCTGTCAGTGTACACAACAGTAATCAGAATTTCATTACATTATTTGTTTTGTTTATATCTCCATGACTTAAATTTACATGGAAATGTCACTGAGTTATACAAGCTAATCTTTCAGATTCCCCCTCCTGTTCCAGTTTAAATTGTTCTATAACATGCTAGTTATGTTGATTAACAACAACATTGACATATTCCTGATATTTTATCTTCAGTGTTTTACAGTTCTTCCCATACAAGGCAGAGGGCAAATGTAAAGGCCAGGCTACTTAGAAAATCAATTTTAGAAAGTCTTCTTAATGAATACAACATTTTCATAGATGCAGAAAGATATATTACACTTCACAAAATTGAATGCTAAGACTTTCTACCTAACCAAGTTACCCTTTCACTTTTCATTTCCAAGGGCTCAGATGATTTTTGTCAGCTGTTTCCTACTGTTCTCCTTCTGGAAAATATAATCCTAGGTTTACTTTCCAGTATTCATTTCAAAACCTCACTAGACACTAATACTGGCCAAAGCTTAAACACCAGACTACCCACCCTTCCTGAGCATTGATTATATTCTACAACAGCTATCATTAAGTCATCACGGACATAACTGCTTCTTACATTTATGTAGACCTTCTAATGCTAATAATGTTATAGGCACCTTCTTGTACATTCTTTATTAAGTCACTTCTAAATACATTCTATGCTATTTCAAATGATTCATTCAGAATTTGTTCTGAATGACTTTTTGCTTTTATGCATTTCATAATATGTTGAATTGTTCTCAGACTTGGAAGTTCAAAGTGAAATTTTTGCCTGCCTCCAATAATTCTCCACATGGCAGTGGGTCTGTCCTGTTAGAAGGATTTGCACTGTCTGCATGCAGAATGGTACATTTTTCTGCATCTTTATGAAACCTTCTGTTAGGTTAAATTACTTTGTAATGCCCAAGAACGTCTAATAGAAAACTGGGAATAACACATCAGAAGTGCATGTAAAATTCAAGCTAAAATTCTTGTTTGTCATAGATGCCAGAAACATTAGAAAAATGAACAGTCCACTTTATCAGATAACTGTTAGGCACTTCATGAAGTGATGGTAGTAAATGTGTTTATGAATATATGATTTACTGTATAAATCTTTAATTTTTCAAAAAGAGCCCACATGCAAATTAGCAGAATGTTAGCAAAATTCATGACAAATACAAATATTACAGAAAGCATAACTGATATTATAAGATTTTAAAACTGTGGTGACATAATTACTTTAAAAAATGCCAGTGTTTCCATCCTGAGTTTAACCTAAATGTGTACAGTGTTAACATCAATAACCAAGTCATGTTCAAACATCAAACTTTTATTTCTTGTAAACAAATTAGATTTTCAAGATTTAATTCACTAATTCCAAATCATGCCAATTTTATGTTGTTGTAATATTTACTTTTTGTAATTGTTCATCTCTGAATAAGAAAGCACATATCTAATATAAATGAATGATCAGCTTACAATGTATAGAAACTGAAAGTAATGAATAGAATATTGCATTTACAAGACGTACCTTTGAATAACACACATCATCCTAAGTTATAAACACTCAAAACAAAAGTCTAGAAAACTGTGGGGCTTGTAAATGTTTCAGCAGTCTGTCTAGATTTGCAATATTATAGTAGTCCTTCAGTAACTTTATATACTTGCATTCATACACTGCAACTTGTATCATATCTGTACATCTGTAATTCATACAACCACTGCATTGTCAAACTTTCTGTTCACATTGCGTTGGCATCCAATATGTTTTGCATCTGAATTTTGGGAAACTAACACACTCCCTAGGATTCAGTAACATGACTGGCATGATTGTGCTGGTTCGCCTATTTACCTATTGGGCAAGTCACAGCCTAATGGATTAACATTACAAAATAACTATGTGTTAGCAGTGTAAGTTGCACAACAAGTAGTGCACTCGACTTTGGTGTAAAAGGCTGTGGGTTCTATTTCCACATCTGGTGGATTGATTACTGACACTATAGTCCAGTAGAAAAAAGGGGTTGCTGCACTCCTTAGTATGCCATCCTTTGGATGTGACATTAAAATATGGCCACATCTGCTTGACTAAGTTGTAGCTCAGGTGGATGTATCTGATAATATGGCATTTATCAAAATGAGTAGTGGTCCTTTATTTCCATACAAAAATAAATCTTTTTACAACATATTTACAAATATTTACAACTGCACAAATGCATAGATATATAAATATATTTACACATATTCAAAATTTTCCTGGCAATTATAATACATTTTCTTCCCTTTTCGACCTTCAATCCTTTTTCCATAACTACTATCTGATTTTACTTAATATTGTTTCTAAAAAACATTTACCAATAAACATAAATGAATTTATTATTTTATTCCACATAACCCATATGACATAAAATAACTTTATAGATCATTTCAACATATTACCCTAGATTCACAAAGCTCCATGCAAGAATAAGACTATTCTTGGATGGGGTGGTTTGTGTCCATTTAGGATAGCAGCCTGCCTTGCATATGTATGAAGGCACGCTGATATCTAAACTAAACGAACACGAACCAGGAATGAGCACAGGGGGGGTGTCAGCAGTCCCAACACCTGAAACATGCCCCCTTTGCTCTAAAAGTGCTGTACGGCACTTTCTGGCATGGATGAGTGTCAAACTATATAATATTAGAGCCTAGCTCTAATATTATATAGTAAACGAATGTTTGCAGACACTGAAATGTAAATAGCTACCATTTCAGTGTCCACGGACATTGAAAAAATAAATTACCACAAACACCTATAGAAGGCAGCAACCTTCAAGTGCACACCCCCAAGTGTATGCACTCTTGTCCTACATGCATGGAAGCA
>NC_056739.1:1859371897-1859399397 GCF_019279795.1 Protopterus annectens
GCCTACATTTCTTATGGGGGAATACACATGCACCTGCAAATATGGCAGGCTCTACAGGCATGCAACAGCATGGAGTAACAGACACCTGTGTGAAAGTGCATACCCACAACCAATCTGAACACAGCTACAGTGACATATGGTAAGCGTACTTAATATTACAGTTTAAAGACTGTGTGAACAACACTCATATGTGCCACTCACACGCTGACCCTACATGTACTGGGCCAATACACAGTGTATTCCGATGCCTGACTGTGGTATGGGACATGTGTCAGACTGGCCCTACAAACATGTATGCCGATAGGGTACCATACACTGCAGCAGCATGCAACACCACATAGCACAGGACCAAGAACAATGACATCTACCATAGTCTGTACACAGGCCAGGGTACATATTCACATTACACACTCTGTCGACAATGACCATAAGCACACAGACCTGACTAGTGTACACACTACAACAGAATATCCAGGTTTTTTCCTCAAATATAAGGTCTACTATACATACCATGTCTAGCAGTCTGGTATCTCACTGGCTTGTTATCAGGTATGATGTCAGTAAATAATGATGTACTGAACATATGCACCTCTTACTGCATGACATATGTACAAAGGCTGACAGAGTTGTGGCTGGATGCACCAACACAGGGCCAATACTGACATGTTGCTGTGATGAACTCATACATTTACTAGTGTAACAGGGTTTGTTGCGACACATGTCTACTGAGGGATATAAAGTCAGTAACTCACATGGCCATCACCATGTACTGACTGCAATCCTCAGAGTATGCTACTGCATTTCTAAAGATAGGACATATGAGTAAAACAACACATGTAAGACTCCAAATACTGGCCAGTCTGCAGATAGCCCTACAGGTGGGAGTTTCCCAACCACATAACACTGTCATGACAGATATTAAATCATGTAGAACAGCCATATCCACACAAACCCTATTAAACTAACATTACTTCAAATGTAGAAGAGCAATACTTACATTCTGTCCTCATGTCTGGAACATCCCCCTCCTGTTTGTTGGCCTGTCTCCACAGTGTATGTTGGAAGAGGTATATCCAACTACCCTCTGTGATGCTGTTTGTCGAACACCCACATGAAGTCCTGCTCACAGTGAATGAAAAGGGCCAACATTCACATGATGTTCTTAGTTATAGGGGTGTGTTTCCATGCAGTTGTCTATAGGAATGATACCACAGCTGTTTCACGTGCAATCAGCTAGTGGGGGACTGCAATTCGTGCGCAAGCCATCATTTATCATGAGCATCACTTACAAAATACTAGCTGCTGCCTAAGCAAAGCAGGTGTACTTTACCACACCCACCAGAGAAGGAGTGAGAGAGACAGACAGAAAGGAAGGGGATAGGAGAGTAAGAGCTAAATATGTTTGTGTCACACACTTACCAGAACTGGGTTTCAAACCCCTGCCTGACTATGTTTTGCTATTACATTGCAATGCAGTTATTGCATACAGCATGTAGCTTACATGTTTGAGAGCTGTCCAAAGGTATCTTTGAAAGTGAGTGACATCAGCAACAGTGATAAAGGAGGGATAAGGTAAGTATAGTACATGTGGCTGCCCACAAAAGCAGTTGTCAAGGAAGACACAACCACACTCTCTCAGGGACTCACACACATTATCATAGTTGGCAGGGTCAGGATTAAAACTCCTAACTAATTTGCTACACTACACTATTACGCATGTATTACATGCACCACAGAGCTCATCAGGCTGATATATGGCCAAAGGGTATTTCAAGGTGACTGACATCAGAAGGCATGCTACAGTAGGGCAATTGGAGGTGTAGTGAGTGTGAATGACTTCCAAATCATTACTCTCCATGCATACACACAGACACACATTTACCAGTACTGACATGCATGGGTTCATTGCTTCACAGGTGTGTAGTAGTTGACTGCACCAGAAGGCTGTACAAGGCTAGGCAAAGGGTATACCTTGGCATTAGGCCACATGACAATGGTCTCCAGTGTGGCTCAGGGGTATAGTCCCTGGATTGGCCTACACAGGTGGATATTGTACTCACTATCCATGCATCTGGGTTACTATTGTGGCTGGCCAGTGCTGTGCAATGCTTCCCGTGTATGTGTTCTATATTCCATAACATGGACAGTGGCTGGGTTGTGTGCATGTCCCACATGCATGTTTTGTGACATGTGGTAGTGTACCTAGGGTCTCTGGGGCATGTTGTGTGGTCAGATTGTTATCATCTGATGTGGCATTCCTAATCTCATGTGATGAAAACTGGCTATGGAACTGAGGTCATGCCTGCACCTACACTGACAGCATGATACATGTATTTAGTGGTGTTAGTGGCATCTGTCTATACAGGGCATGTGTATAAGGCATGGTATTCCCTTTGTGGGTTACATTTGCAGATTTTACAGTTGTTGCAGGCTTCCAGTGGGGAACATAGCAAAGGACCACTGTAAGCAACGATTTGCCTATTGTAGGGATGCAACAGGGTGCCATGTCCTCTGTAGTCCACTGCAATCACACAGTGGTTACCATCTGTGGGCAATATGCAGGGAACTACCAATATAGTGGTTGTTGCCTAGCCAAGTATGTTTGTGTATGAGACATGGATGGAGAGTGTTTTCTACGTAATACAATGGGTTGCCTATATTGTTCACCAATACATACTGTCACATTAGGGGTATGGATTGTCTACACCAGCCTCTCAGCTGTTTGACATCTGTTGTCCTTGTAAGGTGGACATTGTGATATATAGTAGGTTCTCAATATAAAAAAAATTGCAAAGCCCAGCCCACAATGAGTCTTGTTATTATTAGGCAATCCCAGCTACCTCCCCACAGGACACTGATGACAAACACACACTTGCCCATACTGAAATTCAAATCCCTACCTAGCTATGTATTGCTACTATACTGTACTGCATTTATCGCACATGCCACAGAGCTTATAGGGATAGCCCTACTCCAACGGTGTACTTCAAGGTGAATGACATCAGCAGGCTTGCTAAAGTAGGGAATGGAAAGTGTAGTGACTGTGACTGGCCTCAAAAGCATTGATCCCTACACACACACGCATAGAGTTTCACAGTTGCCATGTCTGGGATTAGAATTCCTACCTAATACATCACACTATAACATTACACAGTTATAGCACATGCCACAAATTGCATAGGGTCATTCTTTCTCCAAAGATGTATTTCAAGGTGAATGACATCAGCAAGCTTGCCAAAGTAGGGCAATGGAAAGTGTAGTGACTGTGAATGGCCTCAAAAACATTGATTTCTACACACACAAACACAGAGTTTCACAGTTGCCATGTCTAGGATTAAAACTCCTACCTAACTAGTACATCACCTTAAAGCATTAGATAATTATAGAATGCACCGTGGAGCTTATAGGGCTATAGGGCTAGCCATTGTCCAAAGGTGTATTTCAAGGTGAATCACATCAGCAGGCTAACTAAAGTAGGGCAAGAGGGAGTGCAGTGTGTGTGAATGGGCCATAAACCATTCCTCTGGACAACACACACAACACTTAGTCATACACAACTTTACATTTGACAGGACTGTGTATACAACTGCTAGATGAATAATGACTTGTACTGTCATGTTACACAGTTATCGCAAGCACCACAGACACTATAGTGCTGAGAGCTACCAGAAGCAAATGTATACAGTGATAGACATTTGCACATCATGTGGTATTGGCCAATTGGGTGTGTGCTGGGTGGGACAGACCTCATGATGAGAAGCTCTTTGTCACTGTCTGTCACTCTCTTCCCCACATATATGTATGCGCATGTTTGACCTATTATAGTGTGTTGTCCTTGGATATATGTGTGTATTCCTATCCAATGTGTGCACAAAGCATGACTGGTGTGCAATGTAGAGTGTGTGCACAGACATCTTCGACTGACAAATATGCATAGTCCACTGTTGTTGCCAAAAATGGGCTTCATTTCTAAGTGTGGGAACATGCCCAGTATGACCTTCAGTATTGAATGTTTTAATCCATTCCAGGTAGGTTGTACTCCAGTGCAGGCATTTGTGTTCTACACCTACAGCTAGCAACCTGTTTCTGCAGGATATCTGTAGATAGGTTGACAATATGGGGTCACAATGGACAAAGGATAGTGGGATACTGTAAATAATTGTGTCTGTGCTGCTTCTGCTACATGATTTTGGTGTTAGCAGAAATATTCAGACATATGTACTGTTTTACATTGTGATGTTTTATGTCATCAACTACTGACAGGTATACGTATTTGTTTGCAGTAATTTCCTGGGGAATACAAGATGAATGAAGCTGTGTCCAGTATTGTGGTCTGCAGCCTACATATTCTTGCACAATCATGCAATTCTGGAGGGGGAGCTGCACACACTTGCTGATGGGTCTGTTTAAATGGTCCAGCACCTTAGTACTGTGGTGGCTGAGGATCCAATGCTTGTACATCTATCAACGTGACAGACTGGCCATATCCTGCTGTGGTCATACCTCACAGCTGTACATATTCACACAGGTTACCCAGGGGTAGGGCTCTTATTTCCGGCCATTACCCCTTCACATTGTGGTTTACAAGCAGGTTTGTAGCCACCCATTCCTGTGTTTGCAGGCAGGGATAGTATGTGCACGCATCAGAGTTTCAGACTTCACACAATCCATGGCGTCCATGCTTCTGCCCCTCCCTATGTTATTCTATCCTCTTCCTAACATTATGCAAACTATATCTGATAAGTATCCCTATAGTTATCACTTCATCCCAGCAGTATTTAGGGGTTGGCCCACAGTTCATGCAGTAGGACATGGTGGACTTGCTACTGGGATTTGTCAACATGGCCTTGCATTTGTGTTCATTGGACTGTGTTATGTCATTATTTGGGAGTCCATGATATAACATACATTGGCAGTATGGGTGAGACACAGGCCTTTGACAGAGGACTGTAGGGAATTTGGTAGAGATGCAGGCCATCTGTAGTTGGTCAGTGATTTCTGTCACTCCTACAGTCCCAGGCTGCAAGCCACTGTATTCCCCTGGGGTGACAGGGTAGGTGTGCAAGGTGTTAATGGCAATAGTTTCTGTCCTTATTAATCCATTGGTGTGGATGCTGGCAGGGTGCTGCTTACAGCTAGGGACAAACCTGCATGGGACACTTCTTCAGCATGCTGCATTCCGTGGCTATTCCCATACAGAAGTGTGGGGTCATATTGTACTCATTCTCAACAGCAAGGCTATGACCTGTGAGGTACCTGTGGCTGATGGTGTGGTGAGCTGAGTGCATTTGTGCTATGGAAGCTACTTGCAGCTGACTCACAGATATACATGGGGCATTCCACTTATGCTGGGTTGTGCAGGGACATCAGCAGTTTCTCAGTACTTCATACCTGTGCCTTTTGTGGTCTGCCAGTGTTTGGCCAGACTACATCAGTATTCCATACTACACAGCCGACTAATGTGCTGCTAACCAGTATGTACAAATCCAAAGGTGTGTCCATTTGATAGTAACATTTTATACACTGTCTGTCTAGGGTACTTCCACCTGTGTACTGTTTGTATGTCTGGGCCCACATTCATGCCATGTCCATCTTTCAGATGGTAACAGATATTACATCCAAACAATTAGTATGGATTACTGCTGGATTGTGTCTTGCTGGGATACATTGTGTTTGGCACTGCAGTGCTGAGAACTTGGCCCTGTCATCAACAGTACTGGCCATTGGCCATCGGGACACAACCGCCCATGCCTACATGCTGACCACTTTCACACAATATACAACACACAACAACCTAACACACAGAACCCTGCATATTGTACACATGCAACAATCTTTCCTGCTAATTTTGCCAGCTCAGGTAATCTGTGCTCCACTGTTGTTATACCCACACATACATGTTACTACATTTCTACATAGGATTGTGGGGGGCACACCTGACAAATGTACACATTTGCTATGACTGTACTGGTATTTTAGGTACTCTGTTAGCTTCCATTTCATTCTGTATTCTGACCTATCATGCAGACTAGAGTATATCAGTGTAGTACAGTTTTTGGGTTTTATTGACCTACATTTCAGTTTCAGACTTCTTACCCTTCAGAACTAACATCCCACTGCCTGACCTGTTGTAGTCTGTCTGTGTAGGTCTGGAGGGGGGCTGTTCTCCATTGCCATCAATCAGAGGCCATAGCACAGCTTTTCTTTGTGTTTGTCTACATATGTCCTGCTGGCTGAGACTGTTGTTGGGTATGTCAGCCTCACTGACAAGCATGTGTGTGTCCTATGGACACACATTTGGCCCACCACATGTTCTGCAGTGGGTTTTCTCACCTTGTCTAATACTCCCTACTGTGCTGACACCAGTATTTGTTATGGATTTCATGATGCCGATATAGGTGTCTAATATCTGCTGCCATCCCATTCAGCCACCTGATTCCCTTCCATGCTCACATGCATACCACAGATACAAGTAGAAGAACATACTACTTCATTCAGCAACTGACAGTGAGAGTGACTTACCTTGTGGCTGTGCCAGTATTGAGGATGGTGCTGGAGGGCTGACTATGTCAGATGCACATAGTACACTCCCTATACATGATTAAGCACAAATAGTGTCATGTTTGGCATCCCTTTTTGTAGCTGCTTGTCTCTTTGGATGGAGTGCTCATACCTAAGCTTCTCCTTTTAATTCTACTTTCCCTGGATCCCCACCAAGCCAAGTTCGATCTATTGGCCTGCAGTGCTCTTTAACAGAACCGGGCAACCTTGGAATGAGTGTTATTTTCAAAATATACAAAAACTTCTCCTTTTAATTCTACTTTCCCTGGATCCCCACCAAGCCAAGTTCGATCTATTGGCCTGCAGTGCTCTTTAACAGAACTAGGCAACCTTGGAATGGGTGTTATTTTTAAAATATACAAAAAGTATGTTTTATCCTCCAGACCAAATTAATTGCTAGCCCTTGTTTAATTTTTTTAAAGTAAAGCACTCCATCACGGACGTTAGCTTGCCCCCTCCCCATACTGTACTTCCTAACAACAGTCTCCCTTTGCAAGCTGTTTCAACTATTTGAAAGCCCTGCTGTTTTTCTAGTATTACTAAACCCTTTCTCCTATAACTTGTGGTCTTTCTAAATCCCACATACTCCTGGTTACAAGTGTTTATTTTATTTCAAAAGAAAGGTATGCAAAACAAGTCCAACGTACCTACTGATTTTCCTTATTGTTTCAGAACATTAGCTGTCCCCCATTCTGTACTTCTAACTGCAATCTGTCTTTATATGCTGTACTATTTGTATGCTCTGCTGTTTCTCTACTTCTACTAAACTGTTTCTCTTATAAATTCTTGTCTTCCTTATTTCCACATAACTCCTTGGTAAAATTGGCTTATTTTATTTCAATAAGACAGGTATGCAAAATAAGCAAGTCAGAGTACCTAAGCAAGTCAGAGTACCTACTGCCTTTTCTTATTGTTTATGTAGACTTGCATATATGTGAAATCAGGGCCAGCCCTTTTCATTACACTATTGGTTATCCACCAATTTTTCTGGTCTATTCTGCCCTCCCCTCCCCCACAATACCTATTACAGCCTAACCTAGCTTTCTTAAGCTACAGGAGCCATTTTTAAAATCCCCTTGGTGTAGCTGCTTGTCTCTTTGGATGGAGTGCTCATATCTAAGGTTATTTTTCATATTTGTTTCTTTTCATTTGTAAAATGTATTGATGTTGATTTACACCATTGTAAAGTGTAATGAAGCTAGACATGTATTTTTATGGGAGAAAGTATTTTCAGTACCTCTGTGTGCTTGAAACTGTTTAGCTAGCCATTGTATTAGTAGGCTCAGATACTGTAGAGTATAGACTTGTTAAAGCTTTACTTGTGTAGAGCATTTATTGTTAGAATATTATTTCTTTGCTGCTCACTTTATTGCATTTTTTTAAAAAATGCCTAGTTATTAGTGTGTACATTTCCTCACCTATTGGTTTAGAATGTGTTATGCCACTTAATTGGTATCAGTATTCCTATATATTTGCAACTGCATTAATCTGTTGAATGTGATAACTGAAAAAAACCTGTCTTAATTTTCACATAATCACAAAGTGAGTCATTTATCTGTGTATAGATTACCTAGTTTTCCTTTTCTTTCCACTCCTCTGTTAGCAGCTTTATATCGTTTGCATTTTTTTCTTAACAGTTGCTGTATTTTGTATTAATATTGATTATTTTTCTTCACAGCTTCTCCTTTTAATTCTACTTTTCCTGGATCCCCACCAAGCCAAGTTCGATCTATTGGCCTGCAGTGCTCTTTAACAGAACCGGGCAACCTTGGAATGAGTGTTATTTTCAAAATATACAAAAAGTATGTTTTATCCTCCAGACAAAATTAATTGCTAGCCCTTTAATTTTTTTTAAGTAAAGCACTCCATCACGGACATTAGCTTGCCCTCTCCCTATACTGTACTTCCTAACAGCAGTCTCCCTTTGCAAGCTGTTTCAACTATTTGAAAGCCCTGCTGTTTTTCTAGTATTACTAAACCCTTTCTCCTATAACTTGTGGTCTTTCTAAATCCCACATACTCCTGGTTACAAGTGTTTATTTTATTTCAAAAGAAAGGTATGCAAAACAAGTAAGTCCAAAGTACCTACTGATTTTCCTTATTGTTTCAGAACATTAGCTGTCCCCCATTCTGTACTTCTAACTGCAATCTGTCTTTATATGCTGTACTATTTGTATGATCTGCTGTTTCTCTACTTCTACTAAACCATTTCTCTTATACATTATTGTCTTATTTCCACATAACTCCTTGGTAAAACTGTCTTATTTTATTTCAACAAGACAGGTATGCAAAACAAGCAAGTCAGACTACCTACTGCCTTTTCTTATCGTTTCTGTAGACTTGCATATCTGTGAAATCAGGGCCAGCCCTTTTCATCATACTATTGGCTATCCACCACTTTTCTGGTCTATTCTGATCCTCCCCCTCCCCACAAGAACAATTGCAGCCTAATCAGGGCCAGCCCTTTTCATTATTACCTATAAACCTACTGATAGTCTTCCTTCATCTATTGTCCACTACACTCCCCTCCCTGCCGTCAGTTCACACCTACCCCCAGTGGTCCTACCTTTATTATAAACAGTAACCCCTCCCACCCTTCTAACAACCTATAACATCACCACACCTATACTTCCTCCTACAGCTTTTCACTACTATCCCTCCTACTCACCTAATATGTACAAGCACACCATACCTATACTCACTGCATGCACACTCCTGGCATACATCACATCTTACCAAACCTCCACCATTCCCACACTCAACCACTACCACTGTACCACCACACACACCACCACTCATATCCCAGCTCTACTCTACTACTCTCTCATCAGGTTACCAACCTTCCCAATACACCCTCTATATAGATTACAGACCACAATACTAAACTAAACACAACCCAACAACCTAACATAACCCTACCACCATACCTATTACCCATAGAACACAATCAAAAAACTTCCCTTATAAGCAAGCATATACAGAAATCGATACAACTAACAATCTCATCCATATCCAACCAAGCACTCAGTGGAGACATCCATCTTAATCCTGGTCCCTCAATCTCCAACCCCTCCCCTCATAATCAGACTGCAAACCACATTTTTTCCCAAATCACAGCCAGTGGAAAGCCAACCAACCTCCTTCTGATAAGCCTAAATATTAGAAGTATACATAACAAGGTGCATGAATTCCATGCCACCATAGACTTCTACTCCCCTGATGTAGTGATCCTTACAGAAACATGGTTAAAACCACACATTACTAATGAGCAAAACCTCCCTACTGGTTTCAATATACTAAGAGTAGACTGACTAAACAAAAAAGGAGATGGTATAGCTATAATATTTAAGCAGCATCTAGACATCCAAATTTTAGCAGCTCCCCAAAGAGTTAAGGAAGAAATAACATATATCAACTTTAAAATAAACCAAAATAAAACCCTAAACATAATAGGTTGCTAATTCCCACCTGGCCACAACATCCCTCCACTTGAAAACCTCCTCAGCTGGACTACCCACCACCTACCCCAAAAAACTTTAATTTTAGGAGACTTCAACACTAACTGGCAATCCTGCTCTAGCAACCACCCAACCCAGCATGTAAATCTTCATGGCTTCACCCAACTAGTCCAGTCACCTACTAGGATAAATAACTCCAACAAACACACTACCCTTGATTGGATACTAGTCGAGAAGAGCCCCCAGTCATATATAGCAGGCTGCTTATCTGACAGCCTCAGTGATCACTCCCTAACCTTTCTACTAAGAAAACACCTTTATAAAGCAAAACCCATCATCTACCATCAAATAAGCAAAAAAACTAACTTCAACCCTCTCTCATTCAGCTCATCCCTAAAAGACTGTAACTGGCAACCTCTAAAATACCTCAAACTAGATGACGCAGTTGACTACTTTAATAAAATATTCCTAAGCATCCTTAATTACCATGCCCCCATATGACGTTCCCAAACTAGAGCCCAACCATCAAACACCAAGTCTGAAATGAAAAACAGGGATAAAGCCTGGGACAACTGGCGCAAAACCAAAACCCCCTCTACTAGGCAAAAATTCCTAGAACTATGCAATAGAACCAAAAAGCTTACAAAACAGGACAAAATGCAATACTACCAGTCTGCCCTTACCTCCTCCCAGCATAACCCCAAACAATTCTGGTCCTCAATAAACTCCATCCTCCACCCAGGTAAATTAAGTACACCCACTCCTAACCTAACTCACTCCTCCGAAAATATTACTACCTCTTTCAACAATCACTTCACACAAACTGTACTATCACTAACTAGACAACAACCCCCCCCCATAAACCCACACCATCAACTACAACTAACAATCTCCCCACTAGCTTCTCTTTCTCTCCTGTTCCTACCTCCAAAACAAAACTACTAACTAAACTTAAAACCACCAGATTAGCAGCAGACAACCTCCCAAGTGAATGCATTCAACTTGCAGCTCACACTCTAGCCTACCCCGCATCACTCTTGATTAAAAGATTTATTTATTTATTGTTTGTTTGTTAACCGGGTTAGTCCAGCTGGGTTTGTGGCCCATTTTCAGTGGCGTCCTGAGGAGAAAAGCTCCAAATACAAATACAGACATTTGCAACATTACAAAATATAAGTACAGAGTTTTGTAAATCATGGAAAAGGCAAAAATACAGAAAGTTGCCACATTAGTAACAGATAATGTCAGTATATTATATCAAAATTATTATGTACAGGAAATAACAGTTTTACATTAATAGATACACTGTTTAGCAATTAAGAGAGTGTTAGTTTGAGAATATGTGTAAGGCAGGCTAGAGGGGGGGGGCATGCAAAAGAAATAAAAAAGATATATAATAATAAGAATATATAATATGAAGAATAATTTGGAAAGATGTAAAGAGAAAGACCTATGACATATTGTTAAATTTTGCAAAGAAAAATGATTTAGGAGTGTAGTTCGTAGTGAAGATCTCTGTCAGAAAGTTATGTTCCCACGCTATAAAAAGTCTCACACATCATTGCCCAACACAAAGGAGGCCCCTCCACAGATCTAACTAATTACCACCCCATAGCTATTCTCTCGCCACTCTCCAATATACTAGAGAGAGATGCATTCATTCTCAAATCTCAGATCACTTCCTTGCTAACAACCTCCTCTCCAACACAACACGGTTTCTTACCTAACCATAGCACCACCACTGCCTTACTCTCTTTCTCTAACACTATCCTACAAAATAAAAATGCAGGTTATCTCTCATCAGCTACCGTCCTAGACCTCTCTAAAGCTTTTAACATGGTCCCACACAAACAGCTCATGTCTCTTCTCAATAACCTATCCTTCTCTCAGCCAGTCATCAACTGGTTTCAGAGTTACCTATCTGACCGCCAACAAGCAGTTGTTTGGCAGGACAACCTATCCCCCCCAACTACCAGTCCCCATAGGGGTTCCCCAAGGGTCCATCCTGGGACCCCTACTCTTCTCTATTGTCACCAATAATCTAGCCTCAGCCACAACACATGGCACACTCATACAATACGTAGATGACTCATCCATCATCTGTACAGCCTACTCTCTACTCAAACTGCAAAAAGTCACACAGGAAGCATTTTCTTCTATTGAAACTTAGTTATCCAATGGCCAACTAATACTCAACCCAAACAAAACAAAATTACTAATCTTCCAACCCACCAAACTTACCCTAGACAGCTCTCACTTTAAAATCACAGCAAAAGACAACACCGCTACCCATCCTACAGAACACACCAAATTATTAGGAGTAGAAATAGACAATAAACTGAACATTGACATTCACATTTCCATGACCATTAAAAAAGTGCGCAAAAAACTAGGAGCATTATATAGAAATCAGCAACTACTTATTAAAGCAGATAAAATTTTGGTAGCAAATTCTCATCTTATCTCTACTCTACTCTACGCCTCTCCAATATTTACTAACCTTAGACAATGCAACCTAAATAAGCTCGAAACCTGCTACAACAAAATCTCCAAATTCGCCACAGGGGCTTCCTACCATACTCACCACTATCTCTCACTAGCAGAACTGGGCTGGCTAGAGCTCCCCCACCTCCTTCAATGGTACCAACTCGCACTTGCCCACAAACTAATAAACCAACTACTAAAAGTCCCATCCCTCCAGAATATACTCCAAACCCTACATAGCCACGAGACCACTAAGATCCAGCCACAAAAACCTCCTACAGGTCACGAGCCATTACCTCTGCTGGAGAAGCATTATTCTCCTGCACATTAGCCAAATTCTGGAACTCCCTCCCATCCTCAATTACCTCTGTAACTTCTTGCACACACTTCAAATTCTTACTAAAATCGCACTTAAAAACTTGCCAAATATGCCCTTGCAACCCCCCCCCCAATACCATCCACTCTACCCACCCACTACCTCTCTCGGCCCCCCTATCAACAACCTACTCTTAGCAAGCTTGGCTACTCATGTTCCCAGCTACCTACCACATAATACTAACTTCTTGTAGCAACAACTGCTAATGGCTGTTACGTACCTCAAAAACAGATTGTATCAATTGTTCACTGATGAATCTCAACTACATTTGTAACCATGTTTAGTATATGTCACCATATGGCTACTCATGTTCCCAGCTACCTACCACATAATACTAACTTGTAGCAACAACTGCTAATGGCTGTTATGTACCTCAAAAACAGATTGTATCAATTGTTCACTGATGAATCTCAACTACATTTGTAACCATGTTTAGTATATATCACCATATTTTAAAATTTTACTATGTTCTACAGCTGTTTTACATCTATGTTTTATTCTTGTCTTGCTTCCTTAGCTGGACTAATGCCTATATTTAAATGCTTTGTTTTTTAACTGTATAATGCAAATAATACTTAATGTGGAGTTTTTCTCCCCGGGACTCCGCTGGAAATGGACCTGTGTCCAGTCCGACTCTCCCAATCAACAAATGTAAATAAATAATACATTTTACTGTATGTGCAAGTCAGAGAGCAGTGTCATTCCCTGGATTCCTACCGTGTCAGTGTATGTGCTATGCATTGCCTCTTTGCCTAGGCCTGGGCATACTGGGCATGCCTCCTTCTGCCTACAGGGGCAGACCCAGGTTGCTCCTCCTCCGAGTCACTCTGTGCCTGTGCTGACCTTGGCAATGGTGGGGGGCTGTGTGGCCCTTCCCCATGCTGTTCCTGCTGTAGCTGTTTCTGCAGGATCATATTGTGTAGCATGGCACATACAATGACAATTTGGGTACATGTAGCTGGTGAGTACTGCAAGGCTCCACCGGATATGTCCAGGCACCGGAACCATGACTTGAGCATCCCAAACCCATGCTCTATTATGATTCTGGTCTGTGTGTGTGCCTCATAATGGAGTTCTTGTTCGGGTATGTGCGCATTTCTGATGGGTGTTATCAGCCACAGCTCCAGTGCATAACCAACATCCCCCACTAGGTGGCCATAAGGGATGTTCCCATTGGCAAATCTCTGGTACAGCTGCATTATATTCCAGATGTGGGAGTCGTGATAGCTTCCAGGGCTGCCAGCACACACATTCATTATAATGCCCTGAGCACATGACCTGGCAGTTGATGGAGGGGAAGTCCTTGCAGTTTATGTAGACTCTACCCCGCTCACTGGGTGGTGCTTTGATGTGTATGTGCAAGCAGTCTATAGCACCCACTACCTCAGGGGATTCTGCTATTTGATGGAAGAGATGCATATTGCTGTCAATGCCTCACATGTGTTCTGGAAATATATGTGCTCACCAGCATGTGCTGACATGGCATCCAGGAATTGGTAGAGTACCCTGCATGCTGATTTCTGTGAGATCCCCATGATATCCCCAGTTGGCCTTTGGAAGGTACCTTTGGCTAGTATTCTTAAGCCTACACATACCTTGGTATCTACTGGGATGGGTTCCCTTCTGTTGGTTCTGTGTGTGAGGCATAGCTGGTACAGCTCAACAATTTTCTGTAGGAGGTCCTTGTCCACCCTATAGCACTCCACTATCTCCAGCTCATATAGCCCCTGGTATGTTACCCTAGTCTGTACACTCTTCTCTTTCTCCTCACTATGGGTTGGTCATCAGCATTGTCATCCTCACCACCCTCAGCCTCTTTCACATGTTGATTTATGAGTGCAAACACAGCCCATATAATGTTGTTGATTTTGTTAGGTAAAATTTCCCCTTTTGTATACACTGGTCGTGTAGAGTTTGTGGGAAAAAACAGAGGGAAAGTTGTTTGCATACTTTATAGTAGTGTGCTGGGCTGGGCTGCTGCCTGTGTAATTGGCTGGTTCTGATACATTTCACCTGCCAGCTATGCTAGTTCTCCTTGATTACCTTCCTACTGCTATTTTCCCTTCCCAATGCCTTCCTGTTTAAGGCCCGAGGCACACCGTGCAAATCCGGTGCTCAGACGTGAATGGAACTGCTATTTCCTGTTTGTTTTTTAGACATGGAGCACACCACACACATCCATTTAGGCAATGTAAACACTGTTTAGCAGAAACTGTCCCTCCCTGGACATGATCACACTCTGCATTTTTTAGTGGAAGACAATGCAGCCTTAGACACCCCATGCCTTAGCTGTGCTTAGCTAAGCGCAAACATGGGCCACAGGGCTCCAATAAGCTTACAGCATGCATGACACATGCCTTTATGAAAATCCAACAGTAAGGCAAGTACTACCACATTGTATATGAAGCAACTTCACTTTATTAAAACAATAAAAGTAGTATCATAAGTGCTTTCAGGTAAATCCCTTCATCAGATGATAAAATACTAGTAAAAACATAGTATCTAATATAGTACAACACAGCCAATGAAAATCAATAGTTTACCCTCCTTTTTGCTAGAGTTGGTTTTAAAGGGACAACATCATTTAATCCTGGGGCTTTGTCTGCTCCCAGTCTAAGAATCCATTGCATCTCTTTGTATTCAGTTTCATTACATAAGTCATCCATTCTTTGACTTCTATTTACAGCAAGACATTGAGGAGCTCTCTGATTATGTAGCCCAGGCGGTATGAACCTAGAATGATGCCACAATACAGTGATAAGATGATCAGCTTTAAATAATGCTTAAATTCTGGTGTAACACCATCATACTAGGTGACTTCAACTACCCTAATATAGACTGGGAACACTAAGGTTCCTGGAGTCATAAACTCAAAATGCCATGAACAACTAGTCACCATGCCTTTTAAACTTGTTGACTCTTTTACTTGGTTGACCTTGAATGTAAACCCATACATCACAAGATGGGGCAAACCTGGCTAAGTGACAGAACCACAGGGTCAGGGTTGCTGGAGCCATGTCCATCTCAAAGCCTGTCACTCACAAGTGGTGTCCAGGGGGGCAGTCCTGGGTCCACTTTTTTCCGGCATCTACTTTTCTGAAGTGACAAAACACAGGAGGGGAGGGGTTGACAAAGTTTGCAGATGATCGAAACTGCTGCAATGAGTCGAAAAAACATCTGACACACACATCACATATATCCTTCAGAAGGGCCTGAAAAATGGATAACTGGTGCCAGCCCATGGTTCTAAAGTTAGAAATGCAGAGTCATATAGTCAGCATACCCAAAGGGAAAAACAAGGTTACCCTAGCTACCATATAGGTGGCACCACACTGAGCACAGAAGAAGGGATCAGGGATCTGGGACAGGTTGACACAGTAGCCTTTCACTTTGACATGTAGTTATTAAAGTAAGTAGTTAGGAAAACAATCTGATCCCCCCTGATTGATCATGAAGGGATTCACATCTAGATCAAGGAGTCATCGGTCCCCATTACCCCCATTCATCATCACTCATTAGACCTATGATTGATCCCATTCTTGAATGTATCGACCCTGACCCTGCAGCTGCCAAAGTTCCCAACAAAAGGGAAAAAAAAAACTAAAAGGTCTTATGTATGGAAAGAACTGCCTGACTATTCAGTCTCAGCTTTATTCAGTCTCTTACTGCTTGCTCAGACTGCTTTGTGACATGACAGGCCATGTCAAACCCAGATTTGCCATGTCAAAACCAGATTTGATGAATATCAGAAACCTCAGAAATCTAGATCCCACAAGACTTAAACCCGGCACATTAAGCTAATGCTGGAGGGGATATTAAATAGAGCAGAGACTCCCTATGCTGTGGAACAAAAATCCCGGCACATGTGGAGGTCGAGCAGAGCACCTGCCTGGCCTTGTTCAAGCTGGCCTTGATGAATGGAATATCTAGATCGCCCTGAGATCCAGGGTCACTTAGCTGCTTGACAGAAGACAGCAAAATAATAGGCACATAGAATTAAATTAAATAAAAGGAAAGCCACATAACTATGGTCTAAAGGGGGAAATGCCCTTGGGCAGATACTTGGGCAGATTGCCTATATACCTACTATGAACCCTGAGCACATATAACCATGAAGGCAAATACATGATCACTATGCAATTCTATATGCTTGTACAGTGCATTGTGTTCTTTTATTAACCTTATATCTGATAGATGCTTAAAAATTCTGTCTTTAAGTCTGCAATTTGTTTTTCCTACGTAATGTGCAGTACACTGTTAACAGTTCACAATATAGACATTTTGCGTGTTACAGTCAGCATGCATATTCAAAAAGTAATTCTTACTTCTAGCTTCTTCAGATTTTCATTGAATTATTCTAGTTCAGTTATTGAATATATGGATGTTAGTATTATTAAGAAAGAAAATGGGGAGGTAGAGACCTCACTATATAGGAAGCCTTGTGGGACCAATAGCATGCTTAGATTTGATAGCATGCACCCTAGCCATGTATTCCAACACATAGTCAAGGGACAAGTCTGTAGAATATCCAGACTTTGCACGAATGAAAATTCCTTTATACAGGAATTAGACTCTTTGAAGAATAATTTTCAAGCACAAGGTTATAGTAAAAACTTATTCTTATTGAAAAAGGAAATGAACAGCAGCAGCCTCTATAGAAAACAAAGTACAAAACCATGGTTACACAGAGGTAAAAAATGGCCTGATAAGGTAGATGCACAGGTTCAAAAAGCTAATAAAGGTTTGACAATAAGTTTAACATACTGTAATGATATTGGTGGTATATGTAATATGATTAGAGACAAATGGAGATTTCTTTTAACAGATGAGAATATAATTAGAATTGTAGGGACACAACCTAGATTTATTTTTAAAAGAAATAAAAATTTATAAGATATTTTGTGTCAAGAACTTATGCATTTTAAAAATTCAGGCATTAAGAAGGGAACTTATCCATGCCTACACTGTAAAACCTGTAAGCACATTCTACAAGGGAACTGTTTTATATACCCCTGGACCAACAAGAATTACTTTTTGAATATGTATGCTGACTGTAACATGCAAAATTTTGTCTATATTGGGAACTGTCAACAGTGTACTGCATATTATGTAGGAAAAACAAATTGCAGACTTAAATATAGATTCTATCAGATATAAGGTTAGGAAAAGAGCACAATGCACTGTACAAGCATATAGAATTGCATAGTGATCACATATTTGCCTTCATGGTTATACGTGTTGTAAATAGAAGTCAAAAGAATGGGTGACATATGATGAAACTGAATACAAAGAGATGCAATGGATTCTTAGACTGAGAGCTGACAAAGCCTCAGGATTAAATGATGTTGTAACTTTAAGACCAGCTCTTGCAAAAAGGAGGATAAACTATTGATTTTCATTGACCGTGTTGTACTATATTAGATACTATGTTTTTACTAGTGTTTTATCTGATGAAGGGATTTACCTGAAAGCACTTATGATACTGCTTTTATTGTTTTAATAGTGAAGTTGCTTCATATACAGCATGGCAGTACTTGCCTTACTTTTGGATTTACTATTTGGATTTTTTTTTGGCAGTACTTTCAGTGGAAGGAGTCCTTTATTTTTGTTCTTAACACCCCCTTATGAAGTCATCTAGCTCTTAGGCTTACACTATGGTCTTAATGCACCTACATGGTTGGGTGCAAACTAGCAGTGAAGGGAAATCTGTGATTCAGTATCATTGCCCTCATTTGCATAGGACTGACTGCTAATGCATGGTTACAAATTCAATACTCAGCCTTCCCCCTTAGCAACCACTATTCCATGGTCTTGTGTTGTGCATGCCATTGACTATTATGGCAGAATTACGATTTTGGTTTAAAAGCTTATTTCCAGTTTTTTTTTATTTTTATTTTCGGGCCGATCCCGTTTGCGTACCGCTGCCGTGCACTTAAATGTCTGAAATTGGAAAACAAAAAAAGTTAATTTTTATAATTTTGAAACTATTTTTCATGCCTATGACCATATATTTGGCCTTTGGCATGCCTATCCCTTTTAATACATGCATATTTATGAGCTGTCATGCCTCAATTTTGTAGTTTGCAGAAATGTATTCAGCTACTGGCTGAATACATTTCTATAATCTACAGTATTCCTGCATGGATGTCTGCCTGCTTCCTGGATTGGTAATTTACCTCATTTGCATGGTTTTCACCAGCAAATGATGTAATTAGCATACAGTGCCTGTGTCCGTGCAGGAGTAGTGCAGGAGCACTTATGCATGTCCTGGGAGCTTATTCCTGGATCGCATGGCAGCCATATTGCCTGCAGCAGCAGCTCTTGCACTATTCCTGCATGCTGTGCAGAGATTGCTGAATCCTGCAGATTATTTACTTCTATTGTTATAATATCCATACTTAATCATATCCATGTTTATTTTACCCACTTGTTTTATATATTTGAAAAAATATTCTTTACATAGTTTTCCCCATAGCTTTTTTACTGTTACATTTCAAAGACATTTCAAAAACACACTCAGTAGTTTTTCCATCATAACAATATAAACATATTCTATCACTTTTCATTTTATATGGAATATTTTTACTGGTAATTTATCTATTACCAGTCACTACAAAAAATCTTAGCATGGTTTTGCACAGTAATGTTTTATCATTAGTTTCTTATAGCATACTTTTCTTTCTTTTTTCTATATTAAATTTTTATTTTCCATTTTTTGTTGGTAACACTTTATTTATACACTCTTTTTCTATTTTACTATTTTTTACCATACCCATTACTGAGTTTAATATAGAACCCCATATAAATGAAAAAAAAATATATCTGTTATAATTCATTTCCAAATACTGTTGGCAACATAAGTACTTTTGCTAACTATGCTATTTTCCCCATCAGTACTAAATTTATTAATAAGCCTTTTTATGAATGATAATTTATATATTCTACAGAAATAACAGATTCATTTTATTTCTTGTATTGTTTTTTTCTAAAGAATTCTGTTCACATCTTTATACCCAAATTTTACACCTAATATATAAATTCTATTAATTTTAAAATATATACCCGCTATCTTTATTACATCACCCAGACCTTTACTTTTCTCTCTATTTAAAACTATCCCTATCACCTCTAGATACTCATTTATGCAAATTATTACTTTTTTATCAAAATGTTGTTTTTGCAATTATGTCATCTGCATATGTTAACAGAACTGGAATTAACTATTCAAGTATTATATACCCCACCTCCTTTATTTTGTAATGTATTTGACATACTATCACATTCATAACTAATGCAAAGATTATACAATGCATTCGGCATCCCTGTCTTTCACCAATCTTTTTTGCACCTCTTGGCCTTAACCAGCCATTTATAAGAATTTTTATTTTATTATTGCTATACACTGACATCCATAATTTCCTAACTTTCTCACTTAAATCCTTTCATTATCCCCCATATTATTTCATTTCAAATTGTATAAAATGGCCCATTAAGGTCTCCTATCATGATTTTCATTTCTTTTTTTCTATTCATACTATTATTCACAATCTATCATCAATAATTTTTGACAACCCTTCCCTTTTATACTATATATACTATAGTCTATAATATTTTCCATTTTAGTTTCATATCTCTTTTGTATACTTTTCATAAAGATCTTACAATCATTATTTAATATTATTAGTCTCCAGTTTTTAATTGTCTTCTATCTCCTTCCTCCATATGAATTTGAGTATTCCACTGCATAATTCCTTATATATAAAATCCTTCATTTAACCATTCTTTCAAAATCTTTAAAAAATATTTTTTTTGCCAAACCCTTATTTTTTAATACATTCCATACCCTATTCCATCTAACTGAATCTATATTTGTGTGTCATAATACTTTGTCTAGCTCATATAAAGAAATGACCTTTCCAAGTCTTTGTTCTCTTTTTCTGTTAACTTTTTATATTTTTTCACTACCTTCTTTTTCTTTAACCCATTATTGTACATATTGTACTGCACTATTTATAATCCTTTCCTGTGTTCTTTCTATTTCTTCTTTTACATTTTTTATTTCTCTCATTGCAGTACCATCTTCCTTTACTAATCTGCTTAAGTAACTCAATATTTCTCTATTTCATTGAAAAAAATATATTTGCTTATATAGTAATTCTTGTATTTTTTCTGGATTTCTTTCATATAATTCTTTTTGTTTGGCAAAGTGCTTTCTATCATTATGTTCTAAATTTTCCACTGCATCATTCTGTTTTTTTATAGTTTTGTCTACTTTTCCCACATCATATCGTCACTGTAAAAACATTTTGTATATTTTTCCTTAAATATTATCCACCATTTAACCTAATTTTTATAAACTTTTCTCATAGTGATATGATTTTTTCCATAACTGTTGTGCTAATCTGTTTCCTTTTTAATTTCATGATTTCTCATTTATCCTTTTTATTTTTGTCTATTTTATATATTCGTTGTTTCCTTTATATCTAGCTATATTGCTAAATAATCAAAAAATCTTATTTCAACTATCTCCTGTTCTCATATAACTAAACCTTAGGATACTATAAAATAGTCTATTTTAATTTTATACACACATCTTTTGTAAGTCCAAGAAGTTTTGTCCCAAAGTTTTAACTTACCACATCTTATAAATTCTAACATTGTTCTTATATCATTTCCTTTCTTTTCACATTTGCCTCTTAAATCAGTCTCCAGTTATTATAATATTCATACTTGTCACTATATAGTTTCAAATCTGATGAAATAAGCTTTCTCTTTCTTTACAATTAGTATAAACATATAGTATTATAATTCTATATACACTTCTTTAAATCTACAATGGTTAATTTTCTAATTTTACAAAAGTTACATCTAATATCTTAATTGAAATTCTACAGAATGCAGCTATATCAGAATATCTCTCATATCCCAAATTAAAGATTATCTTTCCTCCCCATAGTTTCTCTATTTGTAATTGTTCATTTATTACAAATCTTGTGTCCTCTAATTATATCTGTATTGCAAGTATTACACCATTCCAAAATCTCTATTCTTCTTATTATATTCTTAATACTATTTACATTTACAGAAAGTACTCTAAAATATTTGTTTTCTCTTTTGCTTAAATTCATGGTTTCATGAGTTCATAGCTAATTCCTAGGCTAGTTGCCCTAATGGGCCATTCAAAGCCTATCCAATTTCCCTCTCAAAGATGAGACTCAAACACTGTACCTTACATCTGTGAGTCCAGCATGTTAACCATTATGAATAATAATAATAGAGCAAATCAGTGCAGTAGCTCCACAAATTTGTTGTTTAAAACCCACAACTAAGTGCTTTCATCTGTGTAAATCAGATTCATTAGGTAGTCTGATTTATACAGATGAAGGCACTTAGTTGTTGGTTTTAAATAATACATTTGTGGAGCTATTGCACTGATTTCCTCTATTTTTATTTTGAGTTGTTTTGACTTTAATCATTATACCACCTGCCTCCCATTAGCTGTATATATTATTTTTCATCCATTTTCTTCCTTTTATATTTTGTACTTATCCCTTTAGTCTTTTACCTTTAATCAATATATTTTTTCTGTTACTATCTCCCAGTTTATAGCTTCTTCAGCACTTTTTTCAGATCCTTCTCATATATTTGTTCTTCTATTTTGACTTCTACAATGTCTTCTCTTTCTTTTTCCTTACTCTTCTTTTCATTTTTATAATCCATCCATACTTGTCCAATTTTGTTACATTTTATAACATTTCAATTCACATTTTTCACATCATGTCCCATTTCCCCCAAATATAACATTTTATTTTATCACAGTTACTTTTCAAATGTCCTTTTCCAAAAAAAATATATTCTGGCTGTCCTCGGTATTTTATGACACCACATTTATGTTTGGTATATGCATATTTTTTCTGTCTTTTTATTTTTAACACAATATTACAATCCCATCTACCAGTCCATAAACCCCTTTTATTATAAACTTTTGCAATGTCCAGTATTTCTTTACATAAAGTTTTGAAATGCTCTTTCAAATTTTTTCTTTACACATCTGTTCGAAATTGTCTATTAATTTTCTTTATTTCCCTGTTAAATGTTTTTATCACATAAGGATTTCATGGGTTACAGTCTTTTTTTTAATATTCTGCAAGAAAAATTTCCAGTGAAAAAAGTCTCAGATATAATGTCACATATTGTCTCTTTGTTAATAAGAATAAATGCTCCTACCTCATATGCCTTTATATCCAAAGGAGCTATTAAAGTTTCTCACACTTCATACCTATCCATTTCTTTGTCTTCTTTACTTTGATTCCTTACCATGTACTTTAGTTTTTCATTTTCTTCTGCTTCTTTATTTTATGCTACTCTCCTTTTGATTTTTTTTACTTTCTTTGCATATATTTTCTTTGCCATCTCACCACTATTCTTCAGGATTGTCTCTGCATACTCCTTTTTATATTTTCTCCATAATGTCAACCCAGGAAATATCTCCTTCATTTTCTGGCTGACTCTGCATCACCATTTCTTTAAGTAAATCATCCTGCAACCCTCCCAACAGAAAGGTTGTAATTATACCTCCATTTGCTGACTGATCTCCATCAAACAGATTTCTTTGAAACAACTGCTCAGAATCCTGGGAACATTTTCCATTCTTGATATTGCCTTTCTCCTCCATTTATATCATCACTCCCTTATGTGCCATTTGCCTCCCTGTTTCTCCAAGTCACCTCTGTGCATGTAATGGAAACAGGAGTGCTCATGCAAAAATGGGTCCTACTCTCAATGATAATGAGTATGGGAAGTTCCCCGATTCTCTTGAGAAATTTTTCCTAGTAGTATAAATACCACCTCCAGTCTCCCTGAAAAGATGCTACTAGCCTAGCAGGACTAACCTAGTCAACAAAAGAAAGACAGCTAGAAAGACAGATAACTAGCTAACTAATTAAAATGTGAGCACAGCAAATGTGAGCACAGCAGCTAGTTAAATAGTACTAATGGCCAGAATGAGGCCTTTGATGAGGGCATATATTATCCAGTGGCTGCCAAGGAATATGAAAAAGTAATGTGGATTTATTGTGTGCAGAAACAAACTTTGGTATTCAATAGATGCGCTTTAAGGTTTTTCTTGAAGTATTGAAAACTGCTAATTTGTCTTAAGTTTGGGAGGGAGTTCCATTGTTTAGCACTATATGATGAGAAAAGAGCATCTACATTGGCATTGTGTAATTTTAGTGTTGCTCAATATGATCACATGCAGAGAAGCAGCAAGACAGGATTGTATTCCCTCTGTTTGTCTGATGTCCCCTAATCCATTATATTTCTCCATCCTTGGTGTGTTGGCACCTCCCCTGTCAGTCTTGACTGTTTTATATATTTTTTCTGTCACTGCTATCTGATCTAACCATCTTGCCATTCCTTCAACTTTCCTTCCTTCCTGCCTTACCTTCTTGCAATATATAACATGGCTGTCTACCCCTAAAAAATATTAATTTTCATTTCTCACTCCACCCTTATCATTGCTTTTATAGAAACCCTATCCATAAGCAGATCCACTCTCTTCTCCCTTCAACCAATATCAATTGACATTCTAAAAAAGCTGCTGCAGAAACTAAAACCTGCAATATCAGCAAGTGATTACTTTCTAGCAGAATGCTTGAAGATAGCAGCCTAATCTGTAAACTTTCCTGTTTTCATTCTAATCAACAGATCCAGCACATAATCATATTTCTCATCACTATGGATGCAATCATTTAACATAACTCTGTACAAATATGGTAAATCAACTGAGCTGCACTCAAAACTCTGTCTAAAGTACTTGAGTGATGTATCCATTCAAAACTCATAAAATACCTCATGAATAACAAACTTCTAACCCCCACTCAACATGGCTTTTGCCCCAACCACAGTACAGACACATCCCTACTCTCATTTTTAAACATCATTAAACAAAAAAAGAAATGAAAAACAAATAGCTTCAACTTTATTCTTAAATTTATTAAAGGCATTTCACATGGTGTCCCATTCAAAATTTATCAACATTCTGAAAACCTTAGTACATGCTCAACCATGTGGCAGCAGTTACCTGACCAGAAAATAACAATATGTAAAATTGCATGGTGCATTTTCTGAATACCTACCTGTAACTACTGGTGTGCCCTAAGGTTCCATTCTTGGCTGGCTTCTATATATCTTTATCAACAACCTGCACTTGGCTAGAACCACTTAATAATTTTTCAATATGCAGAACTCCAGACGGTACCTCAAGAACTTCAAGAATCATATGCATCCATTGAAAAGTCTCACTCCTGGATTCAGTAAACTTCCATGCAGGAGTAGCTTATTTCTGTATAGAAGGGAACATTCCCGTGCAGCAATGCAGCGTGCCATGCATATTCATGAAGGCATGCTGCCGTGCTGTAATACAGACATGGTTCTTTGTACGAGTGCAGGGGGTGTGTCGGAGAGCAGTGCTCTCACAATACACATGCCACCTGCTCACCAGAATTGCTGTACAGCAATTTAAATAGAGCGAGGTCACTCGTAACACCTCCCAAACCGCCAGGGTAAGAAATCTGGACAAAGCCATAAGGTACAATTGTCCTTTCAAACCCAGAAAGTTGATAGAATGATAGGTTTAGCATTAGCATGAATTTTCGGCAGGGTATAAAGTACATAATGCACACCTCCCAAGCAATCAGAATAAGAAATCTGGACAAAGCCATAAGGGACAATTGTCTCTACAAACCCAGAAAGTTGATAGAATAACAGGTTGAAAGTTGATAGAATAACAGGTTTACCATTAGCATGGATATTCTGATGGGTGCAAAGTAAAAAACACAATAAATATTTTTTTTTTCACATGTGCAATAAAGTTTAAGCATAGCTGCGCAGGTGTGTCTGTTGCTTAGCTATGCTTAGCCCAGCTGAAATGGCATGATAAGTTAAATAGCAATAGACATCCAGCATAAGTATATAAGTGAGATAGTGTAGCAGTTAGAGTGTATGCCTTCCATTTAGTTATTCATGGTTCGAGCCTCACCAATGCCATTTCCATTTTGTATGTATAAACTTTACAATTTTAATTTATTTGAATATTTATGTAGGAAGTAACTTATATTTCTCAACCAGAGTAGTGTATTAGGCCCATATATGAAGTATCAGTGTAATAAAGTAGTTAAACACCCATATAAACATAAGTGACCCATACAGTATAGTCACACAAGAATAAGTGTAATTATAGCACATTGGGGGATGTCAGGGAAGGTAAACAAATTTATATTATGTTATGAATGATGAATCAATCCTATACAGGTGGTAGTCCAATAAAATAAAACATAAGCAATGCTAAGCATTGCACAGCTATGCTGACCAGATGTAAGCATTGTGTACATATGAATGCTAAGCAATGAGTAGCCCAGCTAAGTGAACCTGCCCCTTTAAGCACTGCCAACCATAGCTAAGCAGATTTGCCCGTAGCTTAGCTCAGCATATTCAAACCCATCCAGTCATGGCAAAGGGTGGGAAATTTGATGTATTTAAATCCCACAGGCAGGAATGTAGCTCATAACTGGTTGTAGCTCCCCACTGTAGGCAGTATGGCAGGTGTTGGAGAGGGCATGTTCTTTCAGGTGCAGTGCTGGGGCATACAGAAGTCCAAGGTCATGGTAGGACTCCTGGAAAAAGAAACATGAGGTGAGACTGCTGCAGAACCAGTACCAGGACTCCCAATATAAGGCAGAAGCCTGGGAAAGTCTCACCCATGATATCACCAGTGCCACTGGTATCCCTCGGACTGGTGAGCAGGTCTGACACCACTGTGCCAACTTGAAATGGAGGAAGAGGGGGCTCTTGGAACAGTGGGTCCAAGAAGCAAGACAGAGGGGTGATGTCTCAGCAGTGTGTAAGTATTCATAGCAATAACTGTTTACCAAAGTCCAGCCTGTGTATGTGATGGATAGGTATGCCTAAATGTTTCTTTATTTTCATTACAGCTCCAACTGAGTGGGCTGTGAACCAGGAAGCTCATGCCAGTAGGTTCATAGGTTAGTACTAGGCTATCGGCCCTAGGGTCTATACAAGCCTAGCCATAACAATTCCCTGGATATTTCTTCCCACAGTATTTACTTCTCTGCATTGCGAGGCTGGTGAGTAACAATCCTGCTTGTAGTAGTCATACCAAATAAATATAAAGGAGTAGAATGTCAACTGGCAGTATGAAAAATGTGTGTGGTTTGTACTGAATAAACCAAACAATATGACAGTAATAGTCCCATATAGGTCATATTTAAATATAACTGTAACTGCCAGGCAATAAAGTTCTAAATCCTGGACTGGTTGTGTTTACTCTGGTATTGCATGGCTTGACATGTTGCATTCACCAAGATCTGATATCTGAATAGTAATGTTGTGTTAACCACTGTTTCCCACACTGTGCTACATAAAAAATATGTCTAGGAATGTTTGTACAAGAATGTTGTAATCACAAGGTCAGATTGTACAACCAAGAGAGACTTAGACAGAAAATCACTCTGATGAAACCCAAATTGTTGTCTTTTTAGCAGACACAGCCATGGTTCGAATCTCAGGAGTGGTAGTAAGCTGTATGCATAATTTCACTAGGA
>NC_056739.1:1859404397-1859405536 GCF_019279795.1 Protopterus annectens
ATGGAAATATCAAATAGAGAAAGTTTTAAAACAATTACGACAATAAGTGTCACTGTTAGAAGAGTATAAAAGAGGCAATAGATTAACAAAAATGCTTAGAGAGATATATGTAATAAAAATAACGCACAGTATTAGAACAGATCAGGATCTATCGTGCACGATTGCAAAATAAACTTTAGAAGATACACAGATAAATATAAAAGAAAAGTACAAAATAAGCAATTTATTGATGACCCAAAAAGTTTTTATAGAGAATTGGGAAACACAATAAAAGGAATTGAAATACCATCAAAAAAAGAAATAGATACATCTTGGAGAAGTATCTATTAAGATCCTGTGGAACATAACAAAGATGCTAAATGGATAGAAGAAGAAGTAAAAGAAAGAATAAGAAGTTTAAAGGCACATGATATGAAATGGGATGAAGTAACAGCTAGTGAGATTGAAACAAAGTTAAGAAAAGCCTCCAACTGGAAAATCCCAGGCCCAGACGCAGTACCTTACTTCTGGCTAAAAGTATTAACATCTTTGCATGAAAATTTAGCCATGAATAAGAACTATTTATATGCTCAACCCAAACAGACACCAGCCTGGCTAACAGGAAAAAACATGCTCCTACTTAAGAGTGAACCTGCAAGTTACCCTAAAAATTATAGACCGATAACTTGCCTTCCGACAATGTCTACATATGCACTGGAATTGATGCCAACAGAGTTTATAGTCCTTTAGAAGAAAACTCAATTATGGCAATAGAACAAAAGGGCAATAAAAGAAAGTCATATGGAACAAAGGCTCATTACTTGTTAAATAAAGTCATAGAGGAGAACTGTAAAAAGGGAAAGAATCTAAGATGGCATGGATTGACTACAAAAAAGCATTTGATAGTATGCCACATCATCATCAGCCCCCCTTTTCCCATTTTTCTACATGGGTTTGGGGTATCATGTTAACTGTCACCAACTCTCTTGATTCAGTGCCACACTCTTACCTTCTTCAACACTTATGCCTGACTGTCACTGATCTTCTTTCACACAATCCATCCACCTCTTTGCTGGATGTCCTCACTTCCTCTTACATTCTTCCTGTCTGTTCCAAATTTTCCTCACCAAATTGTCTTCTGCTTTTTTTACATATATGCC